>NC_142952.1:22171186-22270009 GCF_046866305.1 Octopus bimaculoides
ACATATACACACACACATATAAATGTAAATATACAAATATACATATATACATACTTTCAAACATATATACTCAGCTTCACTGTAAAGAAAAAAGAAAGACCTATTAAAATGTGAATGCAGGATCCATCTCAATGTCCCTTGTTAAGGACTGAGGTAGCACAACCTTTCACCCAGCTAACACATGGGGGAGGGAGAGAAATGAGAGAGGGGGAGATAAAGAGAGAGAGGGGAGAGGGAGAAAAACAAAGATAGAGAGCATCCCCTTCCCCAACAATCACACTATATGATAATAATAATAACTGTGTGGAGGGGGAGGGCTGTAAGAGGTTTGTGGGTGTGTATTTGTGTGTATGTACATGTACGTATTTGTACGTATGCATGCCTTGTGTTTGAGCATGTGTGTGCATGTGTGTGTGCATGCATGTGTCACGTGCTTTGACAACTCTCCGTATCAGATGATTCCATCATGGAAACAAAATTGTCTAATAATTCTGGGTAGGAAGCTCCTACTCTCTGTAGTAAGATATTGGCATAATCTTGTAATTTCTGGCAGTCTCGGTCACTTTTATGCAGTTCCAGTCGAACCTGTAATGATAGCAGAAAAATAAAACAATGAAAAAGACCACGAAAAAGAAAAGAAAAATAGAAAATATCTGAGACAAGAAACAACATAAAAGTGTATAAAAAATCTTGTAACTAACCTTTAATGGAAACTTACCACATCAGGGATTGAACATAAATAAATTTTTAAAAATAAAATTAACATTAGGACTATGAATACAGTTCTTTATTTAAGAGACAAGGAATTATGTACATTATTTACATTATTTACATTTGACGGATATTTGTCCTCATCTTGTTTGTTGTTAACACAACGTTTCGGCTGATATACCCTCCAGCCTTCATCAGGTGTCTTGGGGAAATTTCGAACCTAAGGTATTTTATTATTATTATCATTATTGTTATTGTTATTATTATTATTATTATTATTATTATTATTATTATTCAAGTCACTGCCTGGAATCGAACTCGGAGTTCGATTCCAGGCAGTGACCTGAATAATAATAATAATAATAATAATAATAATAATAATAATAATAATAATAATAATAATAATAATAATAACAGAAAAATATCTTAGGAATGAGAACCCAGGTTCGAAATTCCCCCAAGACACCTGAAGAAGGCTGGAGGGTATATCAGCTGAAATGCTGTGTTAACAACAAACAAGATGAGGATGAATATCCGTCAAATATAAATAATGTAGGACAATGAAATCAGTGTTGGTCTGCATTGGCAAATAATGAATATATAAAAAGAAATTCAAAAGTGAAATTAATTAGTTTGTCTTGAGGAAGAGAAAATGTCTAATAGTTCAGGCTGGACCTTTCATTGGAAAATCATTGAATATCAGAAAACATTTTTCACTACGATGAAGAGTCCTGCTGAAATGCCAGAATTTTTTCCTTTTCCTCATGGCAAACCAATATGTAGTTTAACATAGAAATCATAAAGTTTGTTTAATGTGTTCAGTGCATTCTGTTTTAGGAATGTCGATATCTTTTGGGGCTCTTTCTTGTTATATTATTATCATTACTTTTTTTCCTTTTGCAAACAACTTGCATATACAAGTGCTACCAGTTGAAAGTTCCACATTCTGGATACTAGCAAGATTATGGGATCAAAAGGAGAGAATACATGCCGTTTCGGGGCTTTCCTCTTAACGGCATTATTATGCACTGGCTCCCCTCACTGAGATGGGGCCCCACCTGCTAGATCAACTGGTTACTAGGTTTTGCTCAATATAATGAGACAAAATTATCTCATCTTGCCACTACAGTTGGTTTCATTGACGATCTACCCTATATCAATCAGTGAGGCACCCACACAACCTTTGCATGTTTATTTATTGGTTTCTTGTTCTTGTATATTCCTTCTATTTGCTTCATCATCCTCATTTAATATCTGTGTTTCATGCTGGGATAGGTTGGATGGTTTGACAGAATCCAATGAGCCCAAGGATTACATTATGCTCCAGTGCTTATTTTGGCATGGTTACTATGTCTGGATGCCCTTCTTAACACCAACCACTTTACAGCATGTAATGGGTGCCACCAACACTAGTGAGGTTGTCATGCAGCTTACAAGACTATGAACCCTGACTGAGGAGGAGGAACTTAATGTTAGGAGAATAAGGAGAGGGACAAGGACCAGAGCAAAATGAGTATCTTGATGTGGAGAAGGGACATGACTCCTCACCTCCTAAAAGAGACAGCGTGATGGGATGGAGTTGGAAAGTAATAAAAAGTGGTGATGAGGGATCAGAGTGGACCTTTAAGATATGAAGGGAGTAAGAATGGGAAGGGTAGGGGCAACAGGAGTGAGTGGGTGGAGTAGGGGATGTCTGATAGTGCAGGGTAGCAGTAATAATTTCTCAGATATTTTTATTTATTTAGCACTTTGGCTTGTTTTGATATCAAAACCTGTAGCTTTGCTAGCATGAACAGTTATTCATTAACTCTTTAGCATTTAAACCAGCCATATCTGGCCCAAATTTGCTGTCTGTTTTATGTTCAAACCAGCCAGATCTAGCCTATCACACCTACCCTTCAATGTCATTCTAAAAATATACAATCACATCATCAAAATTTTGAAGATATGAGATATTGCATGATTAATTAAAAACAATGTGAATGAAAAAACATTACATTTGACAGAATAATCTGAATGCTAAAGGGTTAAACTCTATCTTGTTCAACTGTCTTAATATATATTTACTTACCAACAAAGCTTAGCTACTTTTTGTAAGCAGTTACAATTTCATTTGCGGTATGCTATGAAAATATTTTGCTGATTTGTTTATCAGAATCTTCTGAAATCAACTTATTACTACCTCACAGCTGTTCAAAAATTTTATTCCATGTGAAATATAAAAATACTACAAATAAAAGTATATTTGAAATGTTTCTACAGTGGTGCTAATTTTACGGAACTCTTAGAACAAGAAGAATTCTACAAATTTTTTCAACTCTTAATCCAGTATTCTGATTTACATTTACTGTTATGCTTGCATTTTTACATGCAACCTGTTTGCTATTAAATGTAAGACATTCATTATATTTACTGACAAGAAAAATAGTGAACCAGGCTATAAAAGCACTTCTTTGCTGTTGCTATGGTTTCAATAATTGATTAAACTGAGAGAGGGTAGACTGGTGTTTTAAATGGGAAAATTCAACTGATACTAACAATTAAAAAACACACAAAAATAAAAATCGAAATTCTATTTATGCTTAACTGGACAAACGACTTAATCTATTGATGTCTATTTTTTATTTCTCATTAATGAGTTCAGAAACTGATTAATGAGGAAAAAATGATTAAACAGCAATCTATAAGATATTCTTATACTTGGGGATGGGTCATATTTTGCCAATTAAACACATGCACTACACATTTGGTCTTCACTTCAGCTTTATTAATATTATTTTAGCTTCTTTGTCAAAGCTCTATCTTCACACATTCTGTGACCTCTTCAGTAACTGTCTGTCCCACATGTCTCCTTTTGTTTTGCTTATTCCATTTTGTCTTTTTGTGGTTTGTATCTCTATCTAAACAGAACAAGAGAAGACATGGGAGATAGAGAGTTGCTGAAGAGGTCACAAGATGTGTGACGAAAGAGCTTTGACAAAGAAACTAAAAATAATAATAATAATAAAGCTGAAGTGAAGCCCAAATGTATAGAGCTTGTGTTTAATTGGCAAAATATGACCCATCCCCAAGTATAACAATGTCTGTTTCAACACACAATTTTATATTGGGGATCTTGCAAAACATAAATATAAAATATTCACTAATCAGAAATAAGTAAAAGTAAGGGCAGTCACAAGTTGAAGGACTTATAGGGCCAGTCACCCAGTTTCCATCGTATGTAAATGAACAATATCATGACATTCTCCCTGAATG
The DNA here is from genome assembly GCF_046866305.1 of Octopus bimaculoides. Taxonomy (NCBI): domain Eukaryota; kingdom Metazoa; phylum Mollusca; class Cephalopoda; order Octopoda; family Octopodidae; genus Octopus; species Octopus bimaculoides. Next base: position 22,175,153 of record NC_142952.1, read on the forward strand.
GGGTTCCAGTCCATTGCAGGGTTACTAATTTACAGCTGAGTAGATTGGAGCAACATGAAATGAAGTGTTTTGCTCACTGTACTGCCTGGTCCAGGAATTGAAACCATGATTCTGCAATCATGGGTGCAACACCCTAACCACATGCCTTTGCAGGAATAAGATGAGTATATATTAAGTTATTCATCTACTGTGTGGTGATGTTGTGGGGTTAAGAACTTTCACAGGCGTGGCTGTGTGTTAAGAAGTTTGCTTCGCAACCACATGGTTCTGGGTTCAGTTCCACTCTGTGACATCTTGAGCAAGTGTTTTCTATTATATTCTCAGGTTGACCAAAACCTTGTGAGTGGATTTGGTAGGCAGAAACTGAAAGAAGCCCATCATATGTGTGTGTTTGTTTGTCCCTCACTAATGCTTGGCAACTGGTGTTAGCATGTTTATGTCTCCATAACTTAGTAGTTTGGCAAAAAAGACTGACAGAGTAAGTACCAGGCTTAAAAAGAAAAATAAGATTTGGCGTTGATTAGTATATATATATATATATATATATATATATATATATATATATATATATATATATACACACACATATATATATATATATATATATTTGAAGAAAAGCAACAAAAATTCAATAGGTTATAGCAGTATGTACGTTTCGTACTGCTATAACCTATTGAATTTTTGTTGCTTTTCTTCAAATTTTATTCACCAAATCTCTTGATTTTGTTTTGGGTTTTTACCCTACCAAATTCTGGTGCCTCAAACATTTTAAGTACCACATTTAATATTTTGATTAAATCTATATTATATATATATATATATGAAGGTATATGGCTCAGTGGTTAAAGCGCCAAACTTACGATCATGAGGTTCTGAGTTCAAATCCCGGACCGGGCTGCATGTTATATATATATATATATATATATATATATATATATATATATATACATACTAGCAACAAGCTTCTTACACTTTCTGTGTACCAAATCCACTCTCAAGGCTTTGGATGACCTGAAGATACAGCAGAAGACACTTGCCCAATGTGCCTAAGTGCCATGCAGCAGGACTGAACCCAGAACAACATGGTTGGGAAATAAGCTTTTTACCACACAGCCACATTTGTCCCTGGAAAACTTTCAAAATTGTCATCCAATCACTGATGCATATGTGTTTGTTTGTGTGTGAGTATAATGAGATAAACCATTAATAAAAGCAAAAAAAAAAAAAAGATACGAAAGATAGGGTTGCTTATTTTGTTAGAGAAATATATTTGTTCATTGACATGACTTTCAATCCAGCAGTTAAAATACAACAAAAGCCAAGAATGATAGGGACTCACAGCCAACTGGCTTGGAGATTTTTTTAGTCAACACCTTACCTTAAGCTAGTGAAACAAAATGCACATGTATTATTGCTATTGTTATTATTAATACATCCACAGACCAGACAGCAATTAACATAAAATAATTTACCAATAGATACTTAACACAAATACATATATACAAATTGTAAGGAATATATGAGGCGGTACTGAAAAGTAACCAGAAACATTCTCTGTAAAACAAGCCCATTGTAGTTCAGGTTTCCATCACTAGAGGTCACTTGATGTGACACTCAAGCATTAGTCTGCCAACCAGAGGTGTTGGTTGTAGCCCTACTGCCATGTGGTGCGTCTTTGCTTTGCTGTGCTTCTCTCCTCTTCATCAATTTTTGCGATGGCTGAAACAAAGGAACAACGAGCTTCCATGAAATTTTGTTTTCTGCTGAAACAGTGGCTGAAACAGTGGCTGAAACAGTGGCTGAAACAGTGGCTGAAACAGTTGTGATGCTTCAAACACCTTACTGGACGCTGCCATGAGCAAAACACAAGTTTACAAGTGGTTTCCATGATTTAGGGATGGTCACTTGTTGCTTGAGGACCAACCGCATTCAGGACAACCATCAACTTCTCAAATGAATGAAAATTCATGGATTGGTCTTGGCAGACTGTCACCAAACAATTGACAAACTTGTTGATATGACTGGCGTGTCCTGGAGCTCCTGCCAACGAATTTTGAAAGAGGAATAGCAAATGAATAGAGTTGCAACAAAATTTATGCCTCACTTGCACACAGAAGATCAAAAGCAGTCTTGACGAAATGCATGTCATAAATTGAAAGAACAGTTGGAAGTTGATCTAGACCAATTTCGAAGGTCATCATTGGTGACGAAAGCTGGTGCTACGGAATTTGCCGATGTGGAAGAGGTGAAGAAAAAAACAACGGAGATGTTAAAAGGCATTACCTCGCAAGAGTTCCAGCACTGTTTTGAATACTGGAAAACGCGTCTGGGCCGATGCATTGCTTCAAATGGGGAATACTTTGAAGGCAATGAAAGTGTAAACATGTAAAACTAAGTGAATAAAATAATATCGCAATATTTCAGTTTCTGTTGGGTACCCCCTCATATAAAACCATAAATATGTAAGAGAAAAGAAACAGGTTTATACAACATACAATATAATTTATGCAATGAGGTTATACAATACATGAATATACATTATATTCAATACATATAATAATCATTTTTCACTGGTTTATATTTTTATAACACACACATGCACATGCATGTGCACACACACACACACAGATTACTTTCATTGATACAAACTAAGAATTAGATTCCTTGGAACCTGAATTTCTTGCTGCAAAACTGGCAGTAGAATTGATCATTTTATTCCCTCACCCCTAAAAAATCAATTCTTTTCTTTTATAACTTTATAATTGTGGTGCAAAAACCCAATATCAATTATATTAATTTAATCTTTGCAATAATCATTTTTCCATGCAATAAACAATTACTAATTTTAGGTAGTCTTTTCTTGGTTCAAAAATTTTCCAAAAGACAAATTTTTGGTGAAGTGAAGCGCAGATGTGGCTGTGTGGTGAGAGGCTTTCTTCCCAACCACATGGTTCCAGGCTCAGTCCCACTGCATGGCACCTTGGGCAAGTGTCTTCTGCTATAGTCTTGGACCAACCAAAGCCTTGTGAGTGGATTTGGTAGATGGAAACTGAAAGAGGCCTGTCATATATATATATATATATATATATATATATATATATATATACATATATGTGTGTGTCTTTGTGTCTGTGCTTGCTCCCCTCCCGCCACTGCTTGACCACTGGTGTTGGTGTGTTTATGTCTCTGTAACTTAGAGGTTTGGCAAAGGGGCCTGATAGAATAAGTGTCAGACTTCAAAAAAAAGTACTGTTGTTGATTCATTCAGCTAAAAATTCTTCAAGGCAGTGCCCCAGTATGGCCACAGTCTAATGACCGGAACATGTAAAAAGATCAACAATATAATTCATCTTTATCTATGGAATTTGAAGCAGATGAAGCTATGACATTGTAAATAACATACAGTTCTTGTTGGTAAGAACAAAGCTTTTAAAGATAGAGAATTTTGAATGATTGGTTTAGTACAATGGTAGAATGACTACCATTCTTTTACAGAAGATGTGGCTCCATGTCCCATGGGCAAACTTCACTTTTTCTATCCCAAAGAGTTTTTAACCCAATATTTACATGCTATTAATTATAGCTTTATTAAAGCAACAAACTGGCAGAATTGTTAGAGCATTGGGGAAAACGCTTTGCAGTATTTGTTCCAGCTGATTATGCTTTAAGTTCAAATTCCACTGAGGTTAACTTTGCCTTTCATCCTTTCAGAGTCAATAAAGTAAAGTACCATTCAAGTTACTGGGATTGATGAAGCTGACCTTGTGCCAAAATAAGGAAGAATTATTTATAGCTTTATCTACTTTGAGTTCTACAGTTAAAAATGTATTATTCCACATCCTTTGAAGCTTCTAAATTCTTATGATATAAACAATCAAAATTGTGTTTAATAATGTAGAATTATTTTAAAAATCAAAAACAAGGTGTAGGCATGGTTGTGTGGTAAGAAGTTTGTTTCCCAACCACATGGTTCTGGGTTCAGTCCCACTGAGTAGCATCTTGGGCAAGTGTCTTCTGCTATAGCCTCGGGCCGAGCAAAGCCTTGTGAGTGGATTTGGTAGATGGAAACTGAAAGAAGCTTGTGATATATATATATATATATACGTGTGTGTATGTATCTTTGTGTCTGTGTTAGTCCCTCATCACTACTTGATGACTGGTATTGGTGCATTTACATTCCTGTAACTTAGCAGTTTGACAAAAAAGACTGATAGAATAAGTATCAGGCTTAAAAATAAATAAAAATAAGTACTGGGATTGATTAGTTTGACTAAAATTCTTCAAGGCAGTGCCCCAGCATGGCTACAGTCTAATGACTGAAACAAGTAAAAGATAAAAGATGAAAGATAGATCAAATATGCTACTGGTTCTATGATGTGCAAAATAACACAAAATAAATATGCATTTTGGTGTGTAAAACAGCAACTCATTTGATGTCAATGTGGTAAAAAAAAATGTATACAAGAGAAAGGAATTTATGGATCATTGATAAAGTGTTTACAAAATCAATATTGAAGATACACTTTCAATTTTCTAGTTGTATCTTTGGAATTAAAGATATATACCAAAACAACTGGAGCAAATTTGCCTGAAGTTGAATTCTCAAAGAATGTAGTTCAGATATCAACATTTCAGGAACAATATGCAAGGTCCAGCTCCAACCTTGTAGCATTGGTTGCAAACCTGAGTATCGCTGCCCTTAATGTGAAGGAGAGAAAAATCAACAAATACAGGGGCCTGGCTGGCCACTATCAATTTGTGCTGATCACCATTGAGACATCAGGTGTTCTCAGACTCCATACTATCAATTTCCTTTGCAAAATAGGGATAACGATGGCCTATTGAAGAAATGAGCCCCATGAGGTGGAGTAGCTGCTGCAGTCATTACTGTGGGGCAAGGCTGAGCTCACCATTTGTTCTCAGGTATGTGACCCATCGCCCCATCTCCCTCCATCTACTGCTGCCTTACCCCACCTCGCCACTACCTTTTCTCCTTTTCTTTCTTTTCCTTTCTTATGTCTCTTCTTTTCTGTGTCCCTGTATTTAAACGTCCTAATAAAATTCATTAAAGTAATATTAAAAAAAAAATATATGCAAGATTTTCATAAAACTTAAAGAGGGAATGGTTGTACAAAGACTGGTGAAAAGAACAAAACAGCCTCCGTAAACAAATATCCTTTTTTAATATCTTTCTTTAAAAAATATATATTGCACAGGCATGGCTGTACGATTAAAAAACTCCCTTTGAAAAGTTCAGTTCTGCTACAAAGAACCTTGCTTGCTAGAATAGTCCTGGACCAAACAATGCCTTATGAATGAATTTGGTGTATGGAAACTGTATGGAAGCTCATTGTGTGTGAGTATGTGTGTGTGTGTGTGTCTATGCCTTTGTTTCCCACACATTGGATAATGTAGATGCAGTATAATGCCAAGGAACAGACTCTGGTGTCTTCCATGACAAGTGTTATGTGCCTGACATAGAATTTTCCTTGCAGGAAATAAAAAGAAGTTTCACCTTTGTCTATCTTTGGGTGTTTTTTTGCAATCTTATCATATTTAATCATTTATGAGAAATTGAAGAAATAGTACTTGGTTTCAGTACTCATCTAGTACCTTATTTATCAACTGCTAAAGGAAGAAAGGCAAAGCTAACCTTGGCAAGATTTGAGGTTAGAGTGTAGAAAAGTGAAACAAATATCACAAATTATTTGTATCTGACTAACAATATACCATCTTATTTAGATGATGTAGTCCTAAATATACAAAATGTTGACATGTCATGTCTGGAACATCTTTGACCACAGGCCTGTTAGATCAGAGCCACCTTGGGTAAAACAACAACATCAATCAACAAAACAAGAAAAAAAATAAAACATGTTTTAAAATAAATGTGTAGAAACAGATTCTAATACTGAAGATTATAAAATCATAAACTGGAATAATGCCACAAGCTCTATCTAGTCATATACATGCCATCTGCGGATTGAGAAGCCGTATCTTTTAAAATAAACTGCATTTAATCTAAGATGGATTTGTGAGTATGAAGAAGATGCTAAAAGAATTTTTTTAATAAAATAAAAAAATCCAACTAGAAGTAAACAAACAAAAACAACAATAGTACAGTGTTATTTTCATTGCAGATGTAGCATGTAGCATCACATATAGAAGCCTGCATAAAAATGGTTTACTAAGAAGCGACAAATACAGCTAGTGCAGCCAGGAGTGTAGTTAACATCAGGTCTCTCTACTTTTATACATACAAGCATACATACAGACATACATACACACACATACAGATTCACACACACACACACACACACATACTTACATACACACAGTGGTCCCAAGACAGTGCCCCGTGGAACACCACTCACTATTTGTGTTTTCATAGAGGTGGCTCCATTGGCCACTACTACCTGACTTCTATCTTTCAGAAAGTCATGTAACCACTCTGCAAGTTTTCCAGCTATGCCAAGATCACATAGTTTGTGGCATACCATACCATGATCCACTTTGTCAAAAGCTTTTGCAAAATCAAGGTATATTACGTCCACATTTGAGTTATTGAGTAACTGCCTCAACACCCAGTCATAATGTTGTAAGAGCTGGGTCAGGCAGCTCCTACCTGGTCGAAAGCCATGCTGGGTATCACTCAGCAAGTTATTTTCTTCAAGGAATGTGATTAGTTTTCCTCTGACTATCCATTCCATGACTTTGCTGATGTGTGAAGTAGGCCTATAGTTTTTGGCATCTGCTCTGCTTCCTCCTTTATGGATTGGGCATATCATATGTATATATATATATTTATTATTGAGTTAGAAAACAGGGAGATATAATGGAAACAAATTAATTTATTAATTAATCAACATATTCACTTTTATTTTCTTTTATTCATTATATTACTTTACCCTTATATAATATAATCCATCATTCATGATTATTATTATTATTATTATTGAATTGAAATAAAGGGAATAATTTTAATGCATATTCACACACATATGTATACATAAACATGTCTGTATATTCTGAGTATTCCAAACATATCCTGATTGTCCTCTAAAAACCCTGACAATTTTCCTTATAAGTCGTTTAAAATGTAAAAGTATATTTTTATATGTTTTGTAATTTTAATCTTATTTGAGATATGAAACAGTTGTTGGCGAATATGTTGATTAATTAATAAATTATTTTGTATCCATTAGATCTCTCTGTTTTCTTACTCGATAATAATGTTTGATATTTTATGGTATTTTTTACAATATATTCATTGAAGAAATATCTCTTCAAAATATAAATATTTTAAACCAGTGTACCTTGGATAAATATCCCTATAATCAGTTTAAATATCCTCATTGTGACCACAAAAAATATATATGTATGTATGTGTGTGTGTATATATGTATGTATGTATGTATATATATAATTAAAACAAAGAAGTTAAATTCTGGTCATAAAGTTACCAAAGGTTTTGAATCCACAAAAGCCACAGCCTTGTGGACTGCTCATCAGACTCTATACAAATACAAAAAAATTAAACTTTTTACCATGCGGACATGAGGAAATGCTCAGATATCAAGTTTTAATGGCTAATGTATAAAAACATTAATGAGGAAGGGTTATCTGCCTTGGACCAGAGGATAAAAAAACTCTTACAGACCTAAAATAGCCAAACCAGCAAACGGGCAGATCTAATTTTCCAGTAGGTAGTGCTTGAAATGGACACATCTAGAGAAAACGTCATTACGACTATTTAATGCGCCAGGTTTAGCGTAGTCCTTAAGAATTTTGATTCTCTACACAATGCAGATTTTGCAACAGCCACTTCCATTAATATGTGGGCTTGGATGTTCTATTATTTTCCACCTGATATCACATGGGTCCCTTGATCTTTGAGGTGCCACACATGGCTGATCAGAGATGTGACAAAATGTCTTTCTGAGACTCTGAAGGATGACTAGAGGTTGCGGAAGTGACGTTTGAAAGATGTACTGGCCTATCTGATATATTTACAAACTTGGGATGTGGCTATATTCACACTCCTGGTATATCTCTGGTAGGCTCCGGGTCCAAGGATGTTGTTGGTAACACCATTGCTGACGTTGTCAATATGGTGCAATGATCTGGTGGTGTTATCGCTGTGGTTATTGTTTCTGGTCATATGGTTGGTGATGTAGCTGCCAGCATTAGTGTGGGGGCAGCTGGTGGCAACATATGGTGCAGGGCCACTCATCCCCAGGCCTGGAGCCTACCAGAGATATACCAGGAGTGTGAATAGAGCCACATCCCAAGTTTGTAAATATATCAGATTGGCGAGGACATCTTTCAAACGTCACTTCCACAACCACCAGTCATCCTTCAGAGTCCCAGAAAGACATTTTTCATCTTTGGCACCTCAAAGATCAAGAGACCCCTTATGATATCAGGTGGAAAATAATAGAACATCCACGCCCATATATTAATGGGAGTGGCTGTTTCAAAATCTGTATTGCAGAGAGAACCAAGATTCTTAAGGACGATGCTAATCCTGGCGTGTAAATAATCGTAAAGATGTTTTCTCTAAACGTGTCCATTTCAAGCGCTACCTACTGGAAAATTGGATCTGCCCATTTGCTGGTTTGGTTATTTTGGGTCTGTAAGGGTTTTTTATCTTCTGGTCCAGGGCAGATAACCTGTCCTCATTAACGTTTTTATACGTTAGACATTAAATCTCGATATCTGAGCATTTCATCATGTCCGCGTGGTAGAAAGTTTAAATTTTTTGTCTTTGTATAGAGTCTGATGAGCTGTCCACATGACTGGCTTTCATGGATATGAAACCTTTGGTAACTTTTTGACCAGAATTTAACTTTTTGTTTTAATAATTACTGCTCCATTCTTTAGAGTGTGCTTCTTTTCTGATATATGTTGTATTCTTTTATTCTTTTATTTGTTTCAGTCATTTGACTGCAGCCATGCTGGAGCACTGCCTTTAGTCAAACAAATCAAACAAATTGACTATATATATATATATAGAGATAGATATATACCTACTGTTTAAAGAACACAATATATATTTTTGTGAACTACTAAAATAAAAATGACACAGGCAGCATTTTATAACATGTCTGGTGTCTTCATGTAATCTTCAGGCATATACAAGCTAAAACATGATGACAGAATGTCATTTTCATTGCCTGACACTATTAGTAGCTCATAAAAACGTATATTGTGTTCTTTATACAATATTTACCTCTCACCAGATAGAGTACTTTTTTTTTGTTGATATCACCATCACAGAACAATATACTATATATGTATGTATGTATATATATATATATATATATATATATATATATATATATATGTATATATATATATATAATATATATATATATATATATATATATATATATATATATATATATTACATATGAGAGGCTGCTGAAAAATTCCTGGCTTTGAGTAAAAGAAAATACAGGAGGATCAGTTAATTATGGTTTTTATTCAGCATATTCCCCTCTCACATTCACACACTTATTGCAGAGGTCCTTCAGTTTTTTCTAAGCCCTGTAAAAGAACTCAGAAGTTTGGGTCTCTAAAGTCAGGAACTTCTCATCACCCCCTCTGTATATATATATGTGCATGTATGTATGTATGCATGTATGTGTGTATGTATGTATAGTTAACAACTACCTAGATACAGCACAGCATATATGTGATAAGATACTTTTTATTGAGGTTAAGGGAATATTAGCAAATAGGAAACATTACAAGCAAACAAGTTTAACATTCCTGACACTTTTAGTGATGAAGCAAATTTGAATATTTACATCTACACTAGAGTTTGAGTGGTTTGATCTCTAGTCATCCCCAAGTGTCTTATTTCTCTGGATGTGTATATAATATGAATCCAGTCTGGTTGTATGTACATGTCCTGGAATAAGACATCTGATGACAGTCACAATCAGAGTTGAAACCAATTAAAGTGTAGCGTAAATTGAATTCAATTTGGTTCACATTGAGCATCCAGAAATAAATTTTTAATCACAATTAAAACAAACTGTTTATGTAAATAATAAAAGATGCTTTATTGCTAATGGTGAGGCCAGCAGTAAAAGAAAAGAAAAATAAGCAATTTTGTGCTGATTTCTGACATAGTTACAAGGTCAGACATTTTAAGGGAGGGTTTGGTTAATTGAATTGACACCAGGACTTAACTTTGGTGAAATTTGAACTCAGAACATGAAAAAAAAAAAAAATGTAGAATCTTATTTACAATAACTATTCCACCTGACTGGCCTTTGTGCCAGTGGCATGTAAAAGCACCCACTACACTCTTGGAGTGGTTGGTGTTAGGAAGGTCATCCAACTGTAGAAACTCTGCCAGATCAGACTGGAGCCTGGTGTAGCCATCTGGTTCACCAGTCCTCAGTCAAATCGTCCAACCCATGCTAGCATGGAAAGTGGACGTTAAACGATGATGATGATGATGATCTAAATATATAATTGTAATCAAATTTCTGTATTTCTAAATTAAACTTTTCTCCTAGCTTTAAATCTTTTATTCTCCGAAGCAGCATATTGTAGACATCCTGTTAACTTTCTTAAGGATCCTGATGTTGGTAGCATTTTGCCAAACCACCAAGTTAGGGGGATGTAAATACACCAATAATGGTTGTTAAGTGGTGGTGGGGTCAAACACAGACCAAAGACACACACACACACACACACATGATGTGCTTCTTTCAGTTCCTGTCTCTCAAATCCACTGACAAGGCTTTGGTTAGTCCAAGGCTACAACAGAAGACACTTGCCCAAGGTTCCATGCAGTGGGATTAAACCCAGAACCATGTAGTTGGGAAGCAATCTTAGAAATTAAATAAACATTTAAATATTTATTTAAATTTGTGAACTTCACTCTAAACCAATGTCTCTGGATTACTTACGAGTCTTCATAAGGAACCTCAATGTGATTGCTAGGTCTGCTAAAAAGGGCAGTCAAATCTCTTTCAAATCATAACCTGACCATTTTACAAAAGGCAAATCAACTAGAGAATCTCTACGTAGTTGCTGAAACTACAAATAATATCAGCCAAATCTCCCTCAAATCACACCCTACCAGCCAAGAAGAGTGCCTCTATATAGTCATTTGATCTACTAGAAATAGCAGTCAAATCTCCCTCAAATCACACCCTGCAAGCCAATGAGGATGCTTCTGTATAGTTGTTTGATACCCCTAAAATACGGAATGGTCATGGCTGGAATGGCTTTGATATATAAAGTCTACTGGATTAAGTTTGATCTGAGTCTGAACAACAACAATATCAACAACACCAGCAACAACAACAACAGCAACAGATGGTCAACAAAAATGTTTCCTGGGTTAAATAGTAGGAGTAGTAACATCAAAAACAACAGCAGCAGCAGCAGCAACAATAACAGCAACAAGAACAACAGCAAGAATAACATCAAAAGTAACAGCAGCAATAACTACAAGCCAACAAAGGATCCTTGATGTGGTCATCGAGTCTGCTAGAAATAGCAGCCAAATCATCTTCAAATCTTACCCTACCATCTTCCAGAAAGCAGAAGAGACATTAGATAATGTAATCCTGTATACTCCCTAAAAAGATGGGATGGCCATGATTGGAATACCTTTGACTATAGGTCTACTCAATGAGGACTAACCTGGTAGCTAAACAACAACATCAAACAATCGACAAAACAGTAATACCTTGCATGACGTTGCTTACCTCTTCACTGCTTAGCGTCCTCAGGGTGGCGACACTCACACTCGGTCCTTGCTGTATCCGTGGTAATCCCTCAAGCAACTGTGGATCTGTATCCAGAACAGCAGCCAATAACTGATCAATCAATGTACGTAGGCGTTTCTTGCTGTGTTCTATTTTCCGAACTGCTCTTATCACCTAAGGTATAAACGGCCTTCAGTACACCTGTGCTCGTAAGCTTGGAAGGGGACGGGATAGGATTTGGAGGGAAAGGAATTTTATAGATTTATTTTTATATACTTTTTTTTGTCCCAAAGAAGGTCGGCTGTGGTGTGGGAGAGGGTAGGGAGAAAATAGGGGTGAGTAGAGGTTTATTAAAGCAAGACATGAATGAAAGAGAAAGATGACAGAAGAGGGACACCAATGTATATAGGAATCTTATTTGGCATTTACAGATATGCAAACACACATCTACACGCATACATTCACACATGTCTATATGCCTATCTGTGTGTGTGTGTGTGTGTATGTATGCATGTATATCTTCACGCATGTATATATGCACGTTGTTTCACTTTACATGTGTTTTCTATACTAACATAAGTTAGCATATACATACATATTACTTAATCACAGAATGTATCACTGAAGCATTGTTAAATAGATAACTTTTAATTTTCAAGGAAAAGATTCCTTTTTTCGCAAATCTTCAAAGACAGCTTGTTGATAGGAGTAATGAGAGCAAGAACAGTCTTTAGAAAGTAATTTCTTTGGAGAAATGCCTATACATATATCTATCTAGTTATCTTTTGTCTCTCTCTTTTTATATATAATCTACCCATCTATTTCTCTACCTCCCTATCTAGATATTTATCTAGATATATATGTATGTATATATATATATATATATATATATATATATATATATATATATATATATATATATATATATATATATATATATATATTTATATATATATATATATATAAATTTATCTATCTATCTATTTATTTATATTTGTGTGTGTGTACACACACAGATGTTTATGAGAAATAGGTAGAGCATTGACAGAAAGCAAGATCATAATAATTATTATGACCTTGTTTTCTCTGCCTCTCTTCTTTCAAACTTTCTTCTATACCTTACACTAGTAGTAGATCAAAGCTCTCTACTAAGGCTATACCTCATTCTCCCTCTGATGATGGAATAGATTGCTACCATAAGATTGGCTGCCAATTGGTTTCATGGAAATGCACCATCTGCACATCTATTCTTGAAACAGATGTAAGAGACTATCTGCACACCTTATTGCTTCTTTCCTCCTTCTGATCTATACTCATAATTAATATATATAAATATCATAGTCTAACCTGATACGAGTTGTTTCTCTGTTTATATTTTTATTCTATTATATACATACCAGCTAAATTGAAAACCTGTTTACAGTCAATTGTTATTGGACACCTGTAACATGCATGCTTTCAGTGTTAAGAGTTGGGGACAGCAAGTCAACCTGAGCACTAACTGTATGTACATATTACCTTACATCATCAGATGTAATATTACCTGAATTATATGTGTGTGTGTGTGTGTGTGTGCCCAGGGTGAAGAGGGTGGCTGCTGGAAGACCCTATGTTTGGCAGCAGGACTCTGTACCATGCCTCACAAGCTGGAGAATTCAGTCATGGCTGCTGTCAAACAATTTCTGTGCCCACGTCACCCCTAACTCCCTACACTGCAACCCCCTTGATTATTATGTGTGGGGTGCAGTTGAGCAAGAGACCAACAAAACTTGTAACATCAAAGTTGAATTGAAGGCAAGGATTATGGCAGCATTCAACAACTTAAACAAGGAGACAGTCCAGAAGAGTTGCAGGAGATTCTGAAGTCGTCTGGAGACTGTGGTTGAAGCCAATGGCAATTTTATTGAATAAATCTACTCTTTAGCATTTCAAGATATTTTTATGTAATTAAGGCTTACGGCCATATCATGTTGAGAGCACTGGTTCTTGTCCGATCACCGAAGTTAAGCAATGTCAAGCCTAGTGAGTACTTAGATGGGTGACCGCTTGGGAAACCTAGGTGCTGTAAACATCACACACATAGGTATAGGAGTGGCTGTGTGGTAAGTAGCTTGCTTACAAACCACATGGTTCCTGGTTCAGTCCCACTGCATGGCACCTTGGGCAAGTGTCTTCAACTATAGCCTTGGGCCAACCAAAGCCTTGTGAGTGGATATGGTAAATGGAAACTGAAAGAAGCCCGTCGTATATATGTATATATATGTGTGTGTGTGTGTGTGTGTGTGTGTGTGTGTGTGTGTGTATGTTTGTGTGTCTGTGTTTGTCCCCCCAACATCGCTTGACAACCGATGCTGTTGTGTTTATGTCCCTGTAATTTAGCAGTTCGGCAAAAGAGGCCGATAGAATAAGTACTAGGATTACAAAGAATAAGTCCTGGGGTTGATTTGCTCGACTAAAGGCGGTGCTCCAGCATGGCCACAGTCAAATGAATGAAACAAGTAAAAAAAAGTAAAAGAGTATATATACCTGTTAAAATGAGATGTCAGTGTTATTTTTATTTTTGCGCAATTTAGACAACAGTTTATTCACCGCACCCTGTATATGTGTGTGTGTGTGTATGTATAAATATACCTCTTGGGCATCAGCAGGCTTGCAACAGACATGGACATCTCCCTTCATAAATCTATGTGTATGTGCGTGTGTATATGTGTGTGTGTGTATGTATGTATGTATGAGCTTTTGCTGAACAACCTTCACAAATCATTTGTTTATAGTGATCAAATGTATGTGCTGCACGTTAGCTCACTCCCTCCATCAAATCAACGCTGCCTTAACAGGTGCATGGTGTGTACCATCTGTCAGATGTCAAAGTGATTGCAGAGCAACGTGAGATGAAGTGTTTTGCTCAAGAACACAACACACTACCTGGTCTAGGAATTGAAACCATGATCCCATGATTGTGAGTGGAACACCCTAATCACTATGCCATGCATCTTCACAAAATATATCTTTAAAATGTTATACGCACTGATATTTTAATTTAAGGTTGTTTCAAACGTGTATATTAATTTAATTCTAGTCTGGCTAGCTTTCAAACAAATCAGTATATTTTTATTTATCAATTTCTTTATGGGAACAAGTATTTTTGGACAAGCTCAAAATATCCAGGGTATTTGTCCCTGAGGAAACCAAATCATGTTGAAACACTAGTGATGTTTCTCTGAGACAAAATATTAATGTTAGCATCATTTTCTCTTTGTATACACATTATAAATGTTAGACACACTGGTATATATAAATATATATATATATTATGGTACTCTGTCAGTTACGATGATGAGGGTTCCAGTTGATCTGATCAATGGAACAGCCTGTTTGTGAAATTAACGTGCAAGTGGCTGAGCACTCCACAGACACGTGTACCCTTAACGTAATTCTCAGGGAGATTCAGTGTGACACTGAGTGTGACAAGGCTAGCCCTTTGAAATACAGGCACAGCAGAAACAGGAAATAAAAGTGAGAGAAAGTTGTGGTGAAAGAGTACAGTAGGGTTTGCCACTACCCACTGTTAAGCCTTGCGCTCAATAAACACTCACAACGCCCGGTCTGGGAATTGAAACCACAATCCCACAACCGCAAGTCCACTTCTTTATCTTACAGCTGTTTCTGCTATATGATGCAATAGACTCATATTTGACAACTGACAAGGAATTAGCAAAGCTGTATGTGTGAATTTTCCATTTGCTGTGTTTCTATTTAAACTTTTGGTATACATACATACACACATACATACATGCACACAACTATTTAGTATTAAATTTGATGACATCTCAAGAAAATGCTGTTATCAAAAATACTAAATAAAGTATAATTTAACTTATTACTTTCTTCACAGGAAATAAGAGAGGGTGAAAAGAAGAGAGAGAAGAGAAGGAGAGAGAGAAAGAGAAAAAAGTCAAAGAAGGTGAGATTGAGAGAGGAAAGGGATTATCAGTAGAGACAGAATGAGAAATGAGAGAGAGAGAGAGACAGAGAGAAGAGCAGGTGGAGTTGGTATGAAAGAATATGATGAAGGAAAAGAAATAGTGGGAGGTAGAGAAGGGGGGATGGGGTCGGGGGGTTATATGCAAAACAGAGTTTTTTTTTAAAAAACAATAATAAAGATAAATATATATATATTGAGTCAAACTAAATGATTGCTACCTGTGCATTGCTGCATGTTACACAGCATTGCAATATTTAGTAGTAGTAATAGTATTATTATTATTATTAGTAGTAGTAGTAGTGGTAGTAGTAGTAGTAGTGGGTGGTGGTAGTGGTGGGAGAAGGTGACACAGATAAAGTGAAGACAGTTTAAGGGAGGACATGCAGTGCAAGTTTAAATTGGGAGGAAAAAAAAACTCAAATGACGAATTGGGGGTAAATTGTCGTTTAAATCAAGGATGCTTCTAAGCTTGTTTAATACAGAGTAGTTGTTAGAAAGAGAGAGAGAGAGAGAGAGAGAGAGAGAGAGAGAGAGAGAGAGAGAGAGAGAGAGAGAGAGAGAGAGAGAGAGAGAGAGAGAGAGAGAGAGATAGAGAGAGAGATAGAGAGAGAGAGAAAGAGAGAGAGAGAGACAGACAGAGAGAGATAGATAGAGAGAGAGAGAGAGAGACAGAGAGAGAGAGAGAGAGACAGAGAGAGACAGAGAGAGACAGAGAGAGACAGAGAGAGAGAGAGAGAGAGAGAGAGAGAGAGAGAGTATGGACAGAAAATGAATAAATAATAAGAAAACAAGGAGGAAGAGGGAAATATAGACCAAGAAGAAAGAGAGAGAAAAAAGATGTATGGAATGAAAAATAAACCCAGGAAGAGAGAGAGAGAGAGAGAGAGAGAAGTGAGAGAGAAACAAGAGAAAGAGAGGAGAAAGAAGTATGGAGTGAAAAATATATTCAGGAGAGAGAAGAAAGAGAAAGAAAAGTGAGAGAAATAAGAAAGAGAGAAACAAGACAGGAGAAATGAAAAGAAAGAAAGATGGAAAGGAAGTCGAAGCCAGAGCTAATAAAGAGTAAAAAAAAAAACAACAATAACAACACCAACAACAAGGAGAAGACTATATGAAGGAGTCTCTATATAGTCTCTTGATTTGCTACAAATAGCAGGCAAAAAAAAAGTATCTTCCTCAAATCATACCCTGCTGACTTATCCCTTTAGCATTTAAACCAAACATATCCAGCCCAAATATTCTGCTTTTTGTTCAAACTGGCCAGATCCAGCCTCTCACACCTACCCTACATTGCCATTCTAAAACTAAACGATTAAATAATCATATCATTGAGATCTCAAAGCTACAAGATAATGCATGATTAATTCAAAGCAATGAGAACGAATAAGCAGAATATTTGACAGAATAATCTGAATGCAAAAGGGTTAAAAAAAAGGGAAGGACAAATACTTTGGGTAACATAGTTTTTGATATATTACACATTGTAACAGGGTTTTTGTCCTTGGGTAGCAAATGTTATTTGCTTAGCTGAAAAAATATGAAAAATTACTAATATTTCCTTCAAATTTTTGTTACATTTATTCAAACCCCAAAGAATCCTTCTCAACACATGACTATGATGTTCTCCCACTACTCCTGCTCATGATCAGAGATGCACATATTGTCAACCACTAAGGGGTATGCTAAACTGGTTAAGGTCAAGCAACTGACAAGCAAATCTGTGGTCCTGAGTAGAATATTTGCTATAACAATATTTCTGCTTCAGTAACTCGGGGCTGAATTTGTCTGAAATGTAATGGAAAATAGGTCAGTTTCAAAACATTGATGTCCAGGTCACAAAAGCAAAGTCTGAAGGGATTAGTAGCCATTTCATTTGATCATGGTAGGAAATACCTTTAATTACTCATTGGTTTGTTCAATCGATCAGGGAAGTATTGATGTAAAGAGGGGCTAATAGAAGCCTTGCAGATATGTCTGGATATTCTGCTTAAATGTTTAATTCAGGCAAACTTTCTGCTACATTGGCTAGAGTGAAGGACTTGGAAAATCTAGAGAAGATGCATGGAAGAATAGAAAGCCATGGTTCCAATGCCATAGACCTTATGTTTTATATGAAATTGACCACATACATCTATACTTGCCAAACAACAAAAATGTTTTTAATATCACATTTCACTTTACAAATTTAGTATGGATATACTGCTATGAAGTTGGATAAATTTGTAATGTAGTAGGGAGAGAAGGAAAAGGGGGTTTAAGACAAGATGGATAGACCTACCCAACCCCTTTTTCCTTATATTTATGAAATCAATGTTTTGAAATAAAAACAATTATGAGAGAGAAATTTCAGCAAGTATATTCATGTGTGTGTGTTTGCGTGTATATATGTGTGTGTATGTATAAACACACACACACACAACACTCATACATATACACATACAACACTCATACATATACACATACCTGGTACTCTGTTGGTTACAACAATGAGTGTTCTAGTTGATTCCAATCAATGGAACAGCTTGCTTGCGAAATTATCATGTAAGTAACTGAGCACTTCATGGTCATGTGTACCCTTAATGTACTTCTCAGGGAAATTCAGCGTGACACAGGATGTGACAAGGCTGGTCCTTTGAAATACAACTCACTTTTGCCAGCTGAGTGAACTGGAATAACATGAAATAAAGTATCTTGCTCAAGGACACAATATACCATCTGGAATCAAACTCACGACCTGACAATTGTGAACCAAATACCCTAACCACTAAGCCACACACCTTCACTACACACATACACTCGGTGCTGTAGCAGAAATATCGCTATAGCAAATATTCTACTCGATACCACAGATTTGCTTGTCAGTTGCTTAACCTTAACCACTTGAGCATGTCCCTTAGTGGCTGACAATCTGTGCATCTCTGATCATGAGCAGGAGTAGTGGGGGAGCATCATAATCATGTGTTGAGACGGATTCTTTGGGGGTTTCAATAAATGTAACAAAAGCAAAGTTTGAAGGAAATATTAGCCATTTTTCATACTTTCTAAAAGTAAGCATATAGGAAATAACATTTGCTACCCAAGGACAAAAATCATGTTACAGTGTAATAATGATAATTGTTTGTGATAAAGGTACACAGTTTTAGGGTAGAGGTTTAGCTGATTACAACAACCCAATTGTAATTACAATGACTGGTACTTTATTTAACAATCCCAGAAGGACAAACCATGAAGTTGATTGATAAGATTTATTCTCAGAAAGTTAAGAGCCAGAACAAATATCCTAAGGTATCTTTCCCAGATTCTGATAGCAATGTTTCTGATTTAGGTATTTTCAGGAGAGATTAAATCAAACTCAGTACTTGGCTTGTACTTCATTTTATTGACCTCAGAAGGATGAAAAACAAAGTCGACCTCGGTGAAATTTGAACTCAGAATGTAAAGATGAACAATATGTTGCTAAGCAGTTTGCCCGGCATGCTAACGATTCTACTTGTTTGCTGCCTTACCTTATAATAATAATCCTTTCTACTATAGGCACAAGGCCTGAAATTGGGGGAGGAGGATAGCCGATTACATTAACTCCAGTACTCAGCTGGTACTTTTTCCATCAATCCCAAAAGTATGAAAAGCAAAGTTGATCTCAGCAGAATTTGAACTCAGAGTGTAACGACAGATGACATGCTGCTAAGCATTTCACCCATTGTACTAACAATTCTGCCAGCTCCTTCCATAATAATAATAATAATAATAATAATAATAATAATAATAATAATAATAATAATAATTTGAACGACTATTGAAAGCTTGTGAATACCTAGGGCTACAGGTAGTAACCTGCTACCTATATAAATTCTACCAGGAATAAGAATGAACCTGAGTCAAATCAATCGTAATAAATATAATCCTTTCTATTATAGACACAAGGTCTGAAATTTTGGGAGAGATGGGGCTAGTCAATTACATCGATCTCAGTGCTCAAAGTGGTACTTGTTTCATCAACCCCAAATAAATGAAAGGCAAAGTCAACCTTAGTGGAATTTGAACTTAGAACATAAAGAGTTGGAAGAAATGCTGCTTAGCATTTTGTCTAATATGCTAATGATTCTGTATGCTCACCATGTTGATAATAATCCGTTCTACTATAGGCACAAGGCTTGAACGTTTGTGGGGGAGGGGGCTAGTTGATTACATCAACTCCAGTGTGTGATTGGTACTTAATTTATCAACCCTGAAAGGACGAAAGGTAAAGTTGGCCTTAACGGAATTTGAACTCAGAATGTAAATAATAATAAT
This sequence comes from Octopus bimaculoides, assembly GCF_046866305.1. Lineage (NCBI taxonomy): Eukaryota > Metazoa > Mollusca > Cephalopoda > Octopoda > Octopodidae > Octopus > Octopus bimaculoides. The sequence goes on from NC_142952.1 coordinate 22,195,166, forward strand.
AATATAATAATAAATGCCCTGATGCAGTAAAAAAAGGTAAAGTTACCTTCTCAAGTCATGCTGACTCACAAGGGCTGGTTTTCCAGTTTCAATGGCGTATATATTTCCAATTTGGATTGGTCCATTGCAGTATTACTCATTTTTGCCAGCTGAGTGGACTGGAACAACATGAAATGAAGTGTTTTGCTTAAGAACACAAGGTGTCGCCCGGTCCAGGAATCAATACCACAATCTTATAATCATGAGTCCAACACCCTAACCATGAAGCCACGCGCCTCCGCCCTGATGCAATACCAGGCAGTGGCTCTCATGACTTCTGATTTTAAATTATTGGAATTGTTATAATATACATGTTTTGTCTTGGTATAAAAGATGTGCTACAATAAATATTCTGCTCAATAGCACAGATTTGCTTGTCAGTTGTTTGACCTTAACCAGTTGAGTCCCTTAGTAACTGATGATATGTACATCTCTATCATGAGCAGGAGTAGTGGAGGAGCATCATAGTCATGCGTTGAGGGGAATTCTTTGGAGGTTTGAATAATTTACCTTTGGAAACATGGGTTTTTTGTTCATCATCCTTAAACGAACCTTATTCAGGGATATTTTGAGCTAGTTGACCTGCAGAAAATTCTAACTGGGCTACACCTGCAAGGTCATACACTGTTTATCTTGATATGAGATCGTGATGTTGCACACATATGGTTGTGATGCATGTGCCAGTGTACTCTTATCAGACAGGCCAATGTACCCTTATCAGACAGGTAGTCATGATGGGTATATTGTGCTTTGTATATTTGTACCCCAGTGTCACTTTGATGGCATGCACTGCTGGTGGCTCAGCAAGGGTGACCTAAAAAAAGAATACTGAAAGCCTAATCATCACTGCCTGGGATCAGGCATTGAATACCAATTCAGTGAAAAGGGATATATACCACACAAGTGCAACGAATCTCTGCAGAATATGTAGAAAGAGAGTCAAAAGTGTGACTCACATTGTTAGCGCTTGTGAAAGTCTTGCACAGAAAGAGTACAAGTGTAGACATGTAGCCCCAAACCATCACTGGCTACTATGCCATAAATATGGATATGAGGTAATGGGTGCTTGGTACCAACAGACACTGGAAAAGGTAATGAATGAAAAGGGGAAGGCAAAATTCCTTTGAGACTTTGACTTCCAAATAGACAAGGTGTTAGAGCACCGAAGGCCAGAGATAGTAACCCTTAGGAGGGACAAATAAGAGTGCCTAATAATCAACGTGGCAGTGTCAGGAGATCAACATATTATCATGAAGGAAAGAGAAAAGATTGGTAAATATGGAGACCTGAGAATTGAGATTGCTAAGATGTGGCAGCTATGAGAGTCAAACATAAAGATTATCCCTATTGTCATTGGAGCACTGGGTTCAATATCACCCAAACCCGAATAAAACATCTGGAAACTTTAGAAATACCCTACAATCTAGGTGTGTTGCAAAAATCGGCATTACTTGGAACTGTATGCATATTGCATAAAGTACAGGCTGTCTGAAGTCATTGTTGTGACTTGACAGACAGTACAAACCCCTGGTACACACAATATCTTCAATCAACAACAACATGATATTGGATACTGTGCAATGTCTTAAATAATAATAATAATAATAATAATAATAATATCCTAGGAGAATTATGTCTCAGAGCTGATAAGTACTGCTCACATGATTAGTTCTGATAGGACCCTATGGAGGAGGTAAAATGAAGACTCTACCCCCACAACCCTTCCAGGAATAGTTGGTAGAGGAAATAAGTTTGAGAATCACTGCTCAATTCCAGTAATAAAAATGATGCAAGAACTTGTATGGATTGTACCTGGTTGTAAGGGCTACTTTAACCTGTCTCCATATTTAATCACTACCACTGGATCCTTGAGTGTAAAATAGTGGAATCTATTCTGTTGCAAGATTTCAAACCAGGTTCCCATTTTCTTCCTCCTTTTGTCCCCAAAGTTTCAGCGGTCCTCAGTAAAGGATCATTTGTGACAATCCTTTTCTGAATAAACCAGAGAAAAGAAATGGTTACATTTAATGTTACATTATTTTTCAGGTTATTTACATTAATCTTTCAGTAAAGCCAGTTATATATAGTGAATGACAGCAGAGCCAAATGAGTTTTTAGCAAACTAAATAGGCATAGTTTCTTATCTTTTTCGTAGTTTCCACTTTTGTTTTTTATCAATTATATAGTGTTCCTTTTGCTTTGTATAAGACATCAATATTTTCAACAAACATGAAATTGCTTAAATATCATACCTACATCATGATAGTAGTAATAGTAGCAGTAGTAGTAGTGACAGCAGCAGAAAAAGAAGCGAGGAGGCAGAATGTCTTTGAACTAACAGTGGGAATATGATGGTGAGCATCTTCAAGTTATACAAGACCGTATTATCCAATGTAGCCCTTTTTTCCATTTTGTAAGACAGGAGGTTGAGATTTGAGAAGATTTTAAGAACCCATATATATATACACATTATATATACATATATACAATATATATACATATATACAATATATATATATATATATATATATATATATATATATACATTATATATACATATATACAATATATATACATATATACAATATATATACATATATACAATATATATATATATATATATTGTATATATATATATATATATATATATACACAATATATATATATATACAATATATATATATATATACATGGTTTCAAATTTAGTACAAGGTCAGCATTGAGCAAAGTGTTCAGCTGGTATGTATTTTTTATTGGCTCCAAAAGAATGAAAGACAAAGTCGACCTTGGTAGAATTTGAATCCAACATTTATATACATACATATACATAGTCATATATACATACATACATACATACATATGCATGTGTGGATATATATATATATGTACGTGTGTGTATGCATGTGTGCTTTGCATGAGTGTAATATAAATGATAACAGGTTGGTCATTCAACACAATGCCACACAGGGGATATCACAAACATTTTTAAAATGAATTAATATATTTATTAACAAAAAGGAAAAAAGATTGTTAATTCACACAATATAGCAAACAAAAACAGTAGCATTACCAGGATGAAAACCATAGCGGAAGCATTCTCAGATACCACTGTGCAAAATACAAGGGAAAGGGATAAATTGGGAACTTAAAGGAAAAAAAAAAAAGAACCAAAAAATGAAACAATTTGCAACTTATTAAAATTTCAATACAAAACAAACAAAACCAGCAGCAAATTATATTGGAACTGCAACCAAGATACACACAGACATGGTTTTATTATTTTGATTTCTTCAATTTCCAAACACAACAAAACTAGATTAGTTTAATGTAAATCAAACATCATATGGGAAAGTAGTATGAACAAAAACCTTCTTTTAAAAAATAATGAAAAATAATAGTAGTGGCTTGATATTCAGCATACAAAACTGGCTGAATCACTAACATAACTATTGCATAAATGTGATGATGATAATAATAATAATCCTTTCTACTATAGGTACAAGGCCTGAAATCTTGGAGGAGGGGATTAAGTTGATTACATCGACCCCAGTGCTCAACTGGTACTTAATTTATCAACCTTGAAAGGACGAAAAGCAAAGTTGACTTTGGTGGAATTTGAACTCAGAACCTAGCAACAGACGAAATACTGCTAAGCATTTCGCCCAGCATGCTAACGATTCTGCCAGTTTGCTGTCTTAAAATAATAATTCTTTCTACTAAAGGCACAAGGCCTGAAATTTATGGCGAGGAAACTAGTCAATTACATCAAACCCTAGAGAAACACTGGTATTTAATTTATTGACCCTGAAAGGATGAGAGGCAAAGTTGACTCAGAACATAAAGACAGACGAAATACTGCTAAGCATTTTGCCCGGCATGCTAGTGATTCAGCCAGCTTGCTGCCTTATAATAATAATAATAATAATAATAATAATAATAATAATAATCCACAAGGCCAACAATTTTGGTGGAGTGGCTAAGTTGATTTATATCAACCCCAGTGCTCAACTGGTACTTATTTTATTGACCCCGAAAGGATGAAAACTAGGCTGACCCTGGTGGAATTGAACTCAGAACATGAAGATGGATGAAATGTCACTAAACATTTTGTCCAGCATGCTAACAATTCTGCCAGCTCACCACCATTTGTGGAATAATAATAATAATAATAATAATAATAATAATAATAATAATAATAATTGTTCCTAACATAGGCATAAAGCCTGAAATTTTGCAGAGTGGGACTTAGTTGATACCACAGACTCTAGCATTTGACTGGTACTTATTTTATTTACCTTAAAAGGTCAATATGACCCCCAGAATAAGGAGCCAGAACAAATACTGCATGGTATTCTCTGATTCTCTGCCAATCCACTACCTTAACAATGATAAAAGTTATTTTCTTATATAGGCACAAGGCCAGAAAATTTGTTGAATGGTTAAATTGTCTCAGGTATATGACTGCTACTTTATTTTATCTACTCCTAAATGAATGAAAGTTAAAGTTGGTCATGGTAAGATACACAAAGGAACATGACTGCCACAATACTAAAGATTCTACCAATACAACATAATACTATTAGTAATAACAACAATAATCATTTATTTATTAGCCACAAGAGTAAAGAATGAATAAAATGACATGTAGTGATGTAGGAGCATTAACAGGTTAGGATGTGGGAGGTAGAGGGGAAGAGGGAACTAAAAATAGTGAAATACAATATAATGGCAAAAAATGAAATATTGGAAAAAAAAAAAGCAAAAACATTCAGTTATTGTTTTAGTTTAGAAATAGTGAACCCCACCCCAAAATCAATATTTTTAAACACCCTCCTCCTATATCCTAAAGAAATAAAAAAAAGGCATACAGACATTCATGAAAAAATATTGAAAGATACTTTGAAAGACTACAAGGGGTTTCAAACCGAAACAATAATAATAAAGATTTCTTACATAAGTACAAAACCAGAAATTTGGGGAAAGGAAACAGTCAATTATTCTGACTCCCAGTATTTGATTGGTACCTTATTTTATTGATCCTCAGAAGGATGGAAAGCAAAGCTGATCTTGGCAGGATTTGAACTCAGAGAAAATAGTCTCAGGACAAATAGCAGCAAGGGGCATTGCATCTGAAGTTCTAATACTTCTGCCAATTCACCACTTTTAAAATAATTTCTAATATAAGCTTATGCTCATACCATTTTATATCTATTATTATATATGTGTATATTATGTATTTTATATATGTATAATATATATACATATATATATATATATTTCATTGACACCGGATGAATGAAAGGCAAAAGTGATATTGGCAGAGTTTGAACTAAGAGTGTAAAGAGCCAGACCAGATACTACTTGTATAATTCAGCCAATCAATTGTCATTAAACAGTGCTAACCTTGGCTTGATTTGAACTCATATTGATAGAGACAGAATTAGATACTGTAAATTTCACAAAATTTCAAAGTTGACATAAAACTGCCTTTGGCCACCATTTCCAGTGATAATAGATGTGAGGAGAGATTGGAGTATCTTAAATTTTCCGTAAATACAGAAGAGATGGAAGACAAGAATGGGTACAGCAAGGATTTGTTATTTTTTGTTTTACTATATTTTTTTAAAATTATTTTCTAGCGTGAATATATATCAAGCCTTTTGTTTGAAAATAATAAGGATTTCAAATTTTGGCACAAGGCCCAGCAAGTTTGGGGGGGGGGGGGCGTTGGGGTAAGTTGATGACATCAACCCCGGTGCTCAACTAGTACTTATTTTAATGACCCCAAAAGGATCATCATCATCATTGTTTAACGTCCGCTTTCCATGCTAGCATGGGTTGGACGATTTGACTGAGGACTGGTGAAACCGGATGGCAACACCAGGCTCCAATCTAATTTGGCAGAGTTTCTACAGCTGGATGCCCTTCCTAACGCCAACCACTCAGAGAGTGTAGTGGGTGCTTTTACGTGTCACCCGCACGAAAACGGCCACGCTCGAAATGGTGTCTTTTATGTGCCACCCGCACAAGAGCCAGTCCAGGGGCACTGGCAACGATCTCGCTCGAAAACCCTACAAGGATCATCTTTGGCAGAATAATTTTAATAATATTGCAATTAATAAAAATGGCAATCCCTAGAGATTGTATATGTTGATGAAGCTACAATTGAACAACTATGGGAATAATTAATTAACCAAGAAGCATCTATCCAGTCACTAAATCTGCTAGAATTATCAGCTAAATTTCCTTTAAATCATTTCTCACCATTTTAAAAATGGAAAAAACATATTACAGAATTGTTCAATAAATATAAAAGATTGTTATGGCAAGAACACCTGTGATTATAAGCCTTTACAGCTGTCCTGGCCTAAACAACACTATTATGGTTTCTAATACAGACATTTTTTTGTTCTTTAGATTGGTGAGAAGGGAGGAAGTTAGACTACTCAAATCAGAGAAATGTCTGGAAAGCTTGCATGCATCTTATAAATGGGTGTGTATTCTCTGATTAAGCTTTAAGAAAACAAAAAATTAATTAGATAAATGCCACTTTATATTTCTACCTGAAGAGAGATAAAGGCATCTAATGGTAATATTAATCCAGGCAATGGATTAAGTAAATCTTTACCAAACAGCCAAATTGTATATGTTTGAATATTAAATTATTGGTGTGTTTATAGTGTTTTGTTTCATTGCTATAATGCTCTATTGGACATATAATCATCATCATCATCATTTTAATGTCCACTTTTCCATGCAAGATTGGAGTTTAATTAAGGAAATTTTATATGGCCAGATCCCTTCCTGTTGTCAACCCTCACCTGTTTCCAAGTAAGTTAATATTTCTTTGTGGCTAAACATGTTTTATCAGAATATTAGAAATGAATGACTCTGCTTGTTTCACTGTCATGTGAAACTCATTTACAATTATTGTGTGATATCAAGATAAGAAGACCCCCCCCACACACACACACATACAAATACAAATACATGCATCTTCCAGTTTCTTATTTCTTTACTGCCCACAAGGGGCTACACACAGAGGGGACAAAAAAGGACAGACAAATGGATTAAGTCGATTACATCGACTCCCAGTGTGTAACTGGTACTTATTTAATCGACCCTGAAAGGATGAAAGGCAAAATTGACCTCGGCGGAATCTGAACTCAGAACGTAGCGGTAGACGAAATATCGCTAAGCATTTCGCTCGGCGTGCTAACGTTTCTGCCAGCTCACCACCTATACACCTTCCAGTTTCTGTCTACCAAATCCATTCACAAAGCTTTGGTTAGCCCAAGGCTAGAATTGAAAATGTACCATGCAGCGGAACTGAACCCAAAACTATGTGGTTCAGAAGCAAATTTCTTAATGACACAGCTATAGCTTGATGTAGTATTAGCCAACACTGTGTGATGTTCATGGAGAGAAAAAAAAAGGGACTAGTTGTACTTGTACATATCTCCTTCAGTTGGGATCTTTGTTAGCAGTTGTGCACTCTCTTTAACAATCCGAAAACCAATTTACTTATAAAGCCACTAATGTTAGTAGAAGTTGATGTAAACAGAGTAGAGCAATTTTGCATATTTAACACTTTTTTGGTGGCTAGTTTGAACATGAAATTACTAATGTTTTAACAGTGTTTCATTCCATTGCATTTTATAGATTTAGATTATACATATTATATAGATATTACATTTACCATTGGTTGATAAATCTACAGATATATTTTATAATATATTACAGCAATGAAACAAAGCACTTACACACCAGAAAGTTAATGTTCAAACTATCTGCCAAGATGTAAATTAATCAATCTCGTTTATTTCAGCACCTAACCATAATGGGTTTATAAGCAGTGTGTGTTTGTGGATAGTAAAGGAGGGTACACAGTTGCTGCTGATGATCAACACATGAATATATAGCTATCTCCTCTTTTCTCTCCAATTTATAGAAATGTTCTGTAGCATATCATAGCATTGAAGAGGTTGCAAATAGCAAACAACCAATTGTTTAACCAGCACATTAAACAAATAATTGATTAGTTAATTGGTTAGATATTTAACTAAGTGACTAACAATAAAGAAGTGATATTGAATCAGTGCATCTGTTTATTATTATTGGCATGATGATCTTCCCAAGACAAGTTTTTAGTATATGAAAGCTTATGGAAGGCCCTACTTCATATATAGAATCTGGGGTGATATTTTGTATATTTATTTGGAAAAAGTATGTCTTATATGCCATCAAACATGGTAGTTTGTATTTTTATGAACCTATAACATTTACTTTATATTGACACAAGCCATTGTGGGAGCCTGTATGTGCTTACTCAACCAGCTAGGTATAGCAGTCAAATCTCCACCAAATTTAATTAAACTATCATCTTAAAAAATAAGATGAGATGGTCATAGGTCTGTTTGAGTAGGGACTAAATAACAATATTGGGTCTATACTGCAGTTATTGTATTTGCAATACATAAAACATATAGCTTATTAATACTGCTTCTGCCACTAATATATATTTATACAGCTTGTATTTGTAGAAACCTGTATTACTATATATAGTACATGGCAGTTTTTTTGTAATCACTGCTGTTATTAGAGAGAAAGAGAATACATTTTAAAGGACTTTGCTGAACAGCTATGATGACAATGATCATATTCTTTACACCAGGCCAGCAAAAATATTAGACCAATATAAATATCAATTTGAAAGGGAAAAGGGACTGATCAATTATCTTGTGCAGATAATTAAAAGAGCAGAAACAAATTATATTTCCTAACGTAATTTTAGAGTCCATGATGAGCTGAGAGAAAAACTGAGTTTATATTCAGGAATCAGATGACAACTGCATTGATACATGTCGATATCAATCAATATCATTGATGACAAATGAATAAAGGAATGCCAGAAGGTCCATGTAGAAGGGACCAGTGGAAATGGAAGACCCAGGAAGATTGAGGAAGACAAAATAATGCAACAAGTGGCAACATGATGACATGATGAAAGAAAGGACCTGTACTAGCCGAGCAATCTTGGAAAATGGATGTAAAATGATGATGATGATGATGAGGAAGAGGAGGAGGAATTTGAGGTAATGGAATGGCAGATGCTCTGCAATGTAGTTGGTGATAAATTTGCTAAGCAAGTGAGAGGTTTGACTCTGATTCTTTTTTTTTATCTCAAATTGGTGCTTATATTATGATATGATTTACATTAAAATATTAGTTTCAAATTTTGGTACAAGGCCAGCAATTTCAGGACAGGAGGTAAGTCAATTACATCGATCCCAGCGCTCCAATGAAAGGATGAAAGGTAAAGTTGATCTTGGCAGAATTTGAACTCAGAACATAAAGACAGATGAAATGCTGTGAACATTTTGCCCAGCAAGCTAACAATTTTGCCAGCTTGCCACCCTAGATTTACATTAAAATATTAGCAGTTGTTATTAAACTCTAGACCAATGCTGACAGAACAGAAGGCCAATGGTCAAAGATGGTCCATCGATAACCATCATGTGTATCTAAGAATACACAAGCAGTTATTTTCTTCCATTGCATTCTGCTGTTGTCAATCCACAGCATGTTTATTGCCAGCATACTTTTGCTGGTTGTAAGCATACATACTTATGCTGGCCAACTGTGGGTTGGATGATATGCTCCCATAGTCGGGTAGTTAGATCTGGCTACTGACAATTAGGTGGAATCTGAACTCATAAACAAACAAGCAGAACAGATACTGTAAGTCATGTCATCCAATGCTTTAAACCAGTGATTCTCAACTATTTTTTTACCTATAGATCCCTTTGATTCCTATTTTGCTCCACTGGACCCTCATATCCATTCAATGTTTTAAAAAAATCCTATTATATCTTTATAGTTAATAATATTAGGAATTATATTTAAAAATTGTTAAAAATATTTTGTGTATTGTAGAAGTATGAGCAATTTATTGTTCATAAACAACAAAATCTTACATGGACCTCGGTTGAGAACCACTGCTCAAAACAATTGCATCAATTCACTGGAACTGTATTTATCAAGCCACCCAAAAAGAATGAAAAGCAAAGTTTATTTTCACTCTTCACATTCACTGAAGTAAATGTCATTCCACTTGGAGGTACCCTTCTCTTCAAAGTTGATAAAATGAATTACCAGTCCAGAGCAGCAGTAGATGGTCAAAATTGTTAGAGCATTGGGCAAGATGCCTGACAGTATTTGTTCTGGCTTCTTGGGGTAGCAGAATTAATCCACCATCATCCATTTTAACACCACCACCTTGGTCCTTGGGTACCCTTAGTGGAGTTCACTCAGCTGCAAGTATTTAGGCCAGATCTTCATTTGAATATAACTTCCTCCTATCAATCTTGAAGATATCAAACAATAATGGATCATTAGTACTATTTTTATCTGACTAACAAAGAAAAAAGTAAAAACAAAACAAAAAAAAACAAAAATGAAAAAACAATGCTGTACAACTATGTGTTTATGGCTTCTTTATGCTACATATTTTGGATCAGATTGCATAAGATAAACATGTAGCAGTTCCATTTTAGTATTTCATGTATTGAGGCTAAATCAGTCAGCCATTGTCTACATTTTAAGTAATATCTTATTAAAAAATAAATGTAACATACTCCAGCAATAGTTTTCAAATTTATGTATATATCATTATTATGCTAGTGGTGTTCTTCATTTCCAATTTTCCAAGTCATGTCTGGTCATGAAGAAATATTATTTTACTTGGAAACAAGTAGGGTTGGTGACAGGAAGAGCATCTGGCTATGGAAAAAAATCTACCTCAACAAATTCCATCTGACCCATGTGAACATAGAAAAGTGGATGTTAGATGATGATGACGATAATGATGATGCAAACGTGGTTTCCAAAAAGTATTTTTTGATGTTATATTTAGCTACACCCCCATCTTCAGGCATTTATAAACAAAAATGAAAGTATTGAAAATAATAATGTTTTTTAAAAAAACTGGTCTTGAAAAAGTGAATAAAAAAGAGAATGAAATTAATTTCAAAATGAACAAAATAAAGAAAAACAAAAAAATAACTAGTGATTAATTCTATTTTATTGATCTTCCCATAAAAAAAAACAAGCAAAAAAAAAACACAAACTAATAAAAATAAATTAAAATGTTTCAAAAGTAAGACAAATAAAAATAAAAGAATAAAAGTAATAGAAAATTTATTTAGAAACCAGACATAACTTATAATTAATGCTTGTGTTAATTAGTTCAGATATTGATACAAGAATTCTGAAGAAAATTCTTTAATCCCACCTGTGTCTGTTAGATCTATTCTTCATTCTTTCTTTCTCCAGATTAAATATATATATATATATATATATAAGAGAAAGAGTTATGGATTTTAAGAGATTCTATTTAGGGTACCAAACTAAATGCTGAATGAAGTGTTTGATAGTTCATGTCTTGCCACAAGCACTGTGCAATGTATATCCCCCACTATAGCAGAGACACTTCATTTTCAACTACTCCATCCATCTAACTATAGATAGGTACAACAGGTGAGTATGACTCACGGTTGTACAAAGTAGGAGCACAGAACAATTAATGAGTGATTGCTAGATAACAAAGCAAGCAGTGCTTGTATGAACTTTACTTCTTTAGTGGTAGTAGAAGCCCATGCATAGCAGACACTTAATTCTAACTAAATTCTATGGTTGCCATCATACCAAAGTAGTTTTGATCTAAATGGATGCTTGGCAACTCCCAATCAGCAGTATTTGTTATGAAGTGAAGGTGACCAGGCTGATTGACAACAGGGAAGAGAGAGAGAGAGAGAAACTACATGGGAAGCTTTGAGATGATCATACCTTTCTCAAAGGCATCACTACATATATAGTGCAATGGCTCCAATTCAGGACTGAAATCAAAAGTCACAGATACAGCTCACCAGGAGCTGATCTTTTAAACTGTGGTGCTTGCCACAACTTCAAGTGTACATATTTGTCTTGGACAGTTAACAGAAGGGAGAGAAAGAAAATGTATTTATGGAGATTTATTTCATATATTTATTCATTTTATTGCAAATGGCACCATTAGTTATAGGTTTCCAATGGGTTAATCCCAAGTTCACTACATTTCTGACAGTGAGAAGGAGAAGGGAGGTCTATAACTTGATGCAGAACAAATATCTCAAAGAATTTTATTCATTAAAGCATTTATTTTTTTACTCTTTTGCTGATGTTTATATCCTTCACTGCTATACATTAGTAAAAGACACAAACATACATAATATATACAGACACTAACAGCCACATATATATATATATATATATGATAGACTTCTGCATAGTTTTTGCCCACCAAATTCCACTTACAAGGAATTGGTTAACCCAAGGCTATTGCAGAAGATACTTGCACCAGCTGTGGTGCCATGCTGCAGAATTGAATCCATTGATTCGGTGTGGTTTGCAAAGCATGATGTTCAAGTGTTTCTCAAGAGGCATTATTAAGCCTTTCAACTAAATATCATATTTGTTGTTGTTGTTGTTTGTTTTTATGAATTAGCAGTGAAGGTTTGTTATTGTAAAATCATGTTTAACCATAATAAACAACAATCTAAAACAGAACAGAGTAATGGAACTACATTTGTTTATCAGGCAAAATACATGCTTATTACAGCACTGCAGTTGCTTTGTAGAAGTTCCTAATGCCTGTCCTGTCTAAGGGCTTAGGCTTAAAAACAAAAACTACTGGCATTTCAGACAATGTCATTTTATGTCTCAATTTTTCTTTCATGCACACTAGGAAAGAGAAGTAAGAGAGGAAGAGAGAAAATCCTGGATTCATGCTTTTCGTAAGTACCTTAGAAACACAAGTGAAATAACTACAACTTGGAATCAAAACGCAATGGTGGTGGTGGTGGTGGTTGGAAGGAAAAAGAGAAAGAGTGGTCTTGGCTCACCGGGAGCATACCACCAACACAATACTATTGTGCTCACTATACATTCATATATACATAGCAGTATTATCATATGAGTAGATTTTCTGCTTCATTTTTATATAGTTATTTATATTTATTTTTTGTGGGGTTAGGAAATGGGGATGTGAATAATATTTCTGATAATATTTGCAGGTTCAAATATTAAAATACATACAAGGAGCTAGTAATAATAATATTAATTTAATTAATAATAATAGTAATAATGATAATAATGATTTGGCACAAAACCATGAATAGACTTGATAATATCAACCCCAGTACTTCTCTGCTATAATAACAATAATAATGATAATAATTTACAATATTGGCACAAAGTTAGAAATTTTGGTGGGAGAGGGAAGAGTAGTTAGATCAATCTCCTCTCCATACTTCACTGATATTTTATTTTAAACTATCCTAGAAAGATGAAGGCAAATTTGATCTCAGCAGGATTTGAACTCAAAATGTAACTAAATACTTTAAGATATTTTTATCCAGTATTCTACTGACTTTATCAAACCATCTTCATACAATAACAACAACAACTACTACTACTACTACTACTACTACTACTACTAATAGGTTCAAATTTGGGCACAGGGTCAGCAATTTTGAGGGGAAGTGATTAGTCAATAACATCAACCCCTGTACTTGTTTGTCACTTTATTTCATCAACCTTGGAAGGATGAAAGGCAAAGTTGACCTTCATGGGAATTGAATACTGTAATAAAAATAATGATGGTGATTTTTTTTACTATACTTAATTTACTATATTTAATGATAATGAATTAAAAAAAATTACTCAAGAAATTATTTTTATATTAATATATGTTATTTCATTTACTTAGCTCCTCCATACTGAATTAATGTCCAAGCATTAAAAAACTACCGAAAAAACTCCATAAATACATGCAATTGAAAGTGGGCTAGTGAGAAGATATTTAAAAAAGTCCACAATTAATGTGTAGTCTTTTTAAATATTCTCTCACTTGCCCGCTTTCAATCACAAGTATTTATGGAGATTTTCGGTAGCTTCGTAATGCTTGGACATTAATTCAGTATGGAGGAGATAAATCTTGTTTTGACTTTCTCCCTTAAAATAATTATATATATATAATTATTAATGATATATAAGTTGCTACGAATTGCTTTTTTCCATGCTGAATACCTGATAATTATCATTAATGTGATTTTTATCCTTATTTTATGAATATGTGTTATTTCAAATAATATTGTCTGAAGAAGAAAGCCTCTATCCCCATCAAATGAAAAGAAAAAAAAACACCAACAAAAAATAATTTTTTTTTTACATAAAAAAATTCAATATGATCAAACAATTAAAATCTTTTTAAAAATTTTATCAAACAAAACACCAGAAAAAAAAATGTGGAGTAACATCAACAAAAACTGGAAAACACACACAAGAAAAAATTTAATAACTAAAAATATCTTGGTGTAAAATAATAAAATAAAAACTTACATCAACATTTGTACTGAGGGATTGGGATGTATTATCGTTATCATTACTATCATTATTACCATTATTATGTTTTTTTATTTCTTCAAATGTAGACACATGCACACAAAATGAAACACAGTATAAACTGTTTTTAGAAAAATACATATTCATAGAAATAAATAAGGTAAAAAAAAAGAATATATATAAAATATATAAAAAGAAATAGGAGCACCAAAAATAAGTTTGAAAAAATAAAGAAAAAATGTGGAGTTCCATATTTTAAAAAACAAAAATGTAACATATAAAACTTTATGGTGACAGTGGAAGTGGTTGTGGGAGTGGTAAAAAAAAAGAAGACATAAAGGAGCTTTGAGAGAGATAATAGTGGTATGGTAGCACACACACACACACACACACAAACAAACATTTACATATATTTGTGTAAATAAGGAACAGCATTTCTTTCAAACATGTTATCTTAAAAACTATTACTGATGAGATTCCTATCACTTTTCCCCAGATTTTTCTATGTCAAAAATACATAAACTTACATGGCCTTGCCTTGTATGTGCTTAGTCAAAAATCTAAAAAGAGCTGTGGATGTCTGACCAATGTTGCAACTGCTATGGTGTTAACAACTTTCAGTTTTATATACAAGTTTATTGTATTACATTGACAACACCCAGAATCCCAGTAGGTGTGACAACAGAGGTACATTATGCATCCTTAACTTCAGTGATTTTATCAGACATCCTGCCACTTATTGAAGTGCTTTCTAGTGAATATAAGAAACAACTGAGAAAACATCCTCTATATGATCATCTATGCACTTACTAACCACAACCTGACTTTTAACACAACTTTGAAGATGGTTACAAACTTGGTCATAAGTTTGTAGAAAAAATTTCTTCTTCCTTTAACATATAAAACATTTCAGATCTCTTTCCTATATTAATCAAAAGTAATATTAAAGAATAGAATAGAAATTGGTTAATAGACCCACCGGTGCTTTGTTTAACTAAACATGTATAAATGAAAGGCTGTACAATAATTACACACACCCATACATGTCTGTGTGTGTGTATACACATATACTCACACACTATGTATGTATATATATATGGACATTTATATATAATTCATACAAACACACACCCATACACATAGGTTAAAAGCAGAAGCAGCAGGCAGAGTGAAAGGAGAGAGAGAGAGAGAGAGAGGGAGAAAGAGGGAGAAAAGTGTGTGCTAGTGAGACAACTGCTAGGACGTGGACACAGACTCAGGCATGGCAGCGGCTGCAGCAGTGGCCGTAGCATCTGCTGACCGGCGATCACGGTCAAAGTTCTCTACCTGTTCATCTGTGGCACCTTTCATACGGTGTACAAGAGACTTCTGGCTTCCAGTGGTTGAGGGTTCTTTCTTCTTCTGTAGGAGACGCATACGAGTTTCAGTCTACAAAGAAACAACAAAAACATTAAACACCACTAACAAGAGGGTCAATCTATAATAAATGTGAAATTCTGTCTGTCCTGTACCTCAGCCTACATTTGCTCTAAATAGACAAACACCTTTTTGGAATCAGGATGATTCCAGGATTGAAAATCTGCCTTTCATTTGGTTCTTGAACATCCAACATTGAGATCTGATTTAAATGCATTTGGGCTGCTATTTCTAGCAGGTAAAGCTTGGCTGATTTATGCCATCTTAGTGGAGTTTGTAAGATGACATCAGAGATCAAGAGAGAGATAAATGACATTCGCTTTGTTAATTTTATGTTGAGATAAGAACTTTGGGACAAATTGGCCAACAGCTGCAATTCAACCTGGAACTGGAACAGTAGAATGATTGCATTACAGAATTAATTCTCACTTATCCTTAACCTCTGATCAAATACCACCGGGGCATATAGTCATTATAGATGTTATTTGGCTCTCTTTAGTTTTGGGCCACAGGCCCATTTAGCCCTCCACAGGAGCTAGCTTATAAGTCTGCACAGAGTGCGGCTTTTAAGCTAGTATATCAATAATGAGCAAACTGTGACCCATAGAACATTCTGAATGGCACATCTAATGAAAAATTATTTTGAATTGTTTAGTAGTGTGGCCCATCTGATGATGATTCATGTCCATTGTAGCCTGCTTCTTGAAAAAGGTTGCTCCTACCTGCTATATATGGTCACTCAAAATGCTAGGAATAGCAACCGTGTCTCCCTTAAATTATACTCTACCATTTTAAAACAGCGACATACATAAGATAATATAGTTGTAGATAATCCACTAAAAAAAAAAAAGGATGTTCATTGCTGAGTCCCTTTACATTTCTAACGAGTACAAGAGCTACAAACATAATTAAATAAATCAATCCAAAGTTCTTGATGGGCACTTTCTTTTATCATCTCTTGAAAGGATAAAAGGGGTTGACAAAATATTACAATATCAACAAGATTTGATCTCAGAGTATAAAGGTATGGCCATGTGTTTAAGAAGCTTGCTCTGCAACTACATGGTTTTAAGTTCAGTCCCATTGTGCAGTACCTAGGGCAAATGTCTTCTACTATAGTCCCAGTTGAGTGAACTTGATAAATGGAAATTGTGTGGAAGCTTGTCATATAAATACACAATCTTTATATGTGTGTGATTGTTAGTCTTTGTGTTTGTTCTTCCACTCAACTTGTGAAAAAGTGATGGTTTGTTTACATCCATGTAACTTAGCTGTTCACAAAAGAGACCTCCTACGGCTGCAGTCTAATGACAGAAACAGGTAAAAGAATAATGTTATTGTTCACTAAAATGTGATATTGAAGAGAAAGTAATCTTCATCTTGCCTCTGATTTTTGTGTTTTGGTGTTTTTTTCTTATTTGTTGTTCTTAAAACTTACCAATTCCTTAAGTTGTTGTGCTAGTTTTTCCTTCTCTTTTTCAAGTCTTGTGATGTCTTCGACATGCCGTTGCTTTTTTGTACTGGTCATTTCAAGTAAGGCAATGTTAGCGTCTTTCTCACTGATTGTAGCTTGGATGGCTTCTTGTCTGTAAAGATAAAGTTAGAGGTTACAGTCAGTTTTTCTTGCCATGGGTCAAACACAAAGGTTCCAATGGGATGGAAACACAAGAAACGGAGGAAAAGTTTCTATATACTTGCTAATGTTTTTCATATCACAACCTAATTTGAATTATGTATCTTTAAAACTCCCTAGTAACTTAACCCATCTTATATATATATAATCCAAGAGAGTTAGGGGTTGAGGATCCAACCCAATAAGGGATAGTATCTATCCAATATACTGCTGGGAGGGTACCCAATTATTGTTACACTACTGTTATACCAAGTGCAATAAGTGGGTGCAGGTAAAAGGGGGTTATTTTACCCTAAATTTATATAGCAATAAGAAAATGGAGGAGAATATGCGGTACCCATTGACTTGCAGACACTGTATTCCGTTGATTAATCTGTCTATTTATTTTATAACTAAACTGACAAAAAACACAATATACAGATACTTATGGCATACCATGTCATATTAACAATTAAGATTTCTCCAATTGCTAAATGTCCTTTAAATTTGAAATCTTAATTGTTAATATGACATGGTATGCCATAAGTATCTGTATATTGTGTTTTTTGTCAATTTAGTTATAAAATAAACAGATTAATCAACAGAATACAGTGTCTGCAAGTCGATGGGTACTGCATATTCTCCTCCATTTTCTCATTGCTATATATATATATATATATATATATATATATATATATATTTGTGGAAGAGGACAACAAGCACTGAGGTATAACAAGCATCTCAATTCATTTAAAAGAGTGGAGAGTAAGGAAATAAAGTTCACAGTTCATATATACATCGCTTTATATACATAGATAGCATTTTTCTCGATGGCCCGATAGTTGAAGAGATGGTGGCGTGGGTTTCTGCCCCGACATTCGAAACTCGAGTTTTATCATGACTACCAAATAATTGTCACATATTATATTTACAGATACCAACATACATATATATATATATATTTGTTTTACATGATTGAACGCCTGCGTCATATCCTGTAAGTAGTTTTGAACTTTATATTTTCTGACGCTACTCTATCTCTTTCTCTATCTCTATAACTTTTTCCCCTTCTCGTGCTTCTTTCTGTTACTACTATATTTCTCTCTTCCTCTCGTTGCTCACCTATTTTCTACTTCCTCCCCTTGTTTCTCCCTCTACCACTCTCCCTTCCTTACCCCTCGTGGTCACATGTGTCCACGTACTAATTCTTTTCTTCCTTGGCTATCGCCAAGCAAATACGCAGACTACTGTCCCACTTCCAGTTCGTTGCTTCACAGCGTTCCACATACACATAATTTTTCACGTCTGGCCGTAAAGCCTTTTCCGTTTGTTTTCCTGTCTTGTTTTCTGTCCGCCACTACATTCCTCCATGGTACAGTTTAATTTGTGTCTACAAATTTAATTTGTGATCCATGGTTAGAGCCATTTTAACAATGTGTCCTGCCCTACTCTTCGAAACGCCTGTGTTAGAATGGGGGTAGCTGATGAAGGAAAATGTTCTCTATGTGGCCTGTGTGTTTTCTGTACTCTGGTTATTATTATTTTTTTGTCTACATTTTGTTTGCAATGTCCTGTACCCAGATATGCACCTATATATACAGGTAGACGTAGGTATGCACATACCTGTACGTATATATGCATATACTCATTTATTATTTGTTTTATATATATATATATATATATATATATATATATATATATATAAATAATTATATATATAACACATAAAACATATATATATATAGCGTAGGAGTGGCTGTGTGGTAAGTAGCTTGCTTATGAACAACATGGTTCCAGGTTCAGTCCCACTGCGTGGCACCTTGGGCAAGTGTCTTCTACTATAGCGTCTTGGTATGATACATCATAACATTTACGCAGCCTAAACTAAGAGTTATGCTTAGTGATAAATACTTATAATTAAGTTATAAGTAACGAGATTATCATTATAGCTTTTAAATAAGAAACAATAATATTTGTTATAACTTACGAATGATAAAATTGTAAATAAAGATATAGTATATCTCACACTTCAACGACCTGTTGTGATAAACAACCACATAAAACTGGGTTTTAGCCAGACCAAAAAGAAAGAAAATAAAAAAGACTCACTTCATTTCATAGACTTCTTCTAACTGTTTGTGTCTTTCAGAAACAAGACGGCGTAATTTGGCATCCTTCTCCTCCAGCTGACGTGTCAGAGCTCCAACCTTGGCAATGTGGTCACTTTGAATGGATTTCATCTTCTCTAATTCAGCAGTCAGTTCATAGACCTTAGAGAATGGAGGTAGGTAAAGAAATATTAACAAAATACAGAAAAATGTGAATGATAGACCATGTAAGAAAATATGTACAAGAGAGAGAGAGAGAGAGAGTGGAAGGAGAGTGAGAACAGAAAGAGATAGTGAAAGGGGGAGAAATGGAAACAGTGGGAGATGGATAGAGACCCAGCAGGCTGAGTAGGGTACCATTCTGAGTTAAAAGGAAAACAGCCAAAACACTTGAACAAATAAGGGAGATTCCCTTCTGTATGTGTGTGTGTGTGTGTGTGTGTGTGTGTGTGTACACACACACACAATGGGAAACTGCAATTTCAAAGGAAATACTGAAGGGAGAGCAGCTTTCAGAAAGAGAACAGGAAAATATGACCTGTGCTTGTCAGAAACATTTCACATACTATACCACTTAAAATCCAAAATTGATATTTAAAAGATACAGTGGAGATGTTTGAATACCTAGAAAGTTTTTTGAATGGATAAGATTGAAATAAAAGGATGTTATTACTTAACCATGAGATACAAAATATAGTGGGTATTTGTCAGTAAGGAAAAGAAGGAAACAAGGTGTAAATATGATATGGGGAACTATAAATATGAAAAAACATGAAAGACTTGCATAAATTAGAGAGTATAAAGAAAAAGATAAAGTTTACAAAATGTATAAGAAAATTTAGTGAGCATCAAAAATTTTAAAACATGGATGAGACAGACATTTGTTCAAGGGAAATAATTCAAAGGGAGAGAGGAAGAAAATTTGTATGTGATATTGAAATGGTGGGGGAGATATTGGGAATGAAAGGAGGAGGAGGAGGAGGAGGAGGAGGAGGAGGAGGAGGAGGAGGCAGGATTTGATTTTTGGGTGGGAGTAAAAGAGGAAGTACATACATACCCATATACATCATAGACTCTCTCTCTCTCTCTCTCTCTCTCTCTCTCTCTCTATATATATATATATATATATACACACACACACACACACACTCAGGGAGACAAAAAGGCAAAATAATGGATGAGAGTGAATGGAGGGAAAGAGAGTTAGAGAAACAAAGTCAGCAGAAATAAAACTCCTCATTTTGATGGGTATCAGGCTAGCGTGTGTGTGTACATGTGTGTATCTGTTAATACATACATGATAGACTTGTAGATTGATTTTGATGTATGAGTGTTCAGTAGGTTGATCAAGAGGACAACCCATTCATTGAATTAATGTACGAAGTGGTCAAATACTCTGAAGACACATGTGTACCTTTAATGAAATTCTCAGGTAGAGGTTGGCATGACACAAGTGTGACAATGGAAGACATGTGAGGTACAGATACAGTCCACCTGATGAGCTTCTATACAATTTCTGTCCACCAAAAATTCAATCAAAAGGTTTGGGCCAACTCATGGTAATGATAAATGTACCACCCAAGATGCCATGCTGTGGGATCAAACCTTGAATCTTGTGATTGCAAAGAGAACTTCATAACTACTCAGCCATATCTACACACACACACACACTTTTATAGACTCACTTTTGCTTCTGTTTGTTGGATCTTGCTTTCTTGCTCTGCCATGACCATTTCTCGTTCGGCTGTTATTGTTACACTCTCTCGCAGAGCTTCCTCTAGTTCTTCCACACGATCATCCATGTGTTTTATGGCATTCTAAAAGACAGAAAATTAATTGCAATTAAGACACAACATCTAAATTATCAATGACTCTTTATATTTACACCTCAAACTTTCAATACTTTCAAGTCTTGTATCTGTTGGTAAGGTTCTTTTTTTTTTGTTTTTTACTTGTTTCAGTCAGATTAATCATCCTCAGGACTTATTTTTTTAAAGCCTAGTAGTATCTTATTGGTGTCTTTTGCTGAATTGCTAAGTTATGGGGACATAAACACACCGATACTTGTTGTCAAGTGGTGGTGAAGGGACATACACAGACACAAAGACACACACACACACACACATATGATAGGCCTCCTCAAGCTTCCATCTACCAAATCCACTCACAAGGCTTTGGTCAGACCAAGGCTTTAGTAGAAAACACTTGTCCAAGGTACCACACGGTGGAACTTAACACACACCCATGTAGTTGGGAAGTAAGTTTCTTACCACACAGCTACACCTGCACCTTGTATGTTTGTTTTTTTTGCCAATGGCTTAGATAGAGGGGGAAGAGCAATGGTTAATTGCTTTTTGCAGGGCACCCGAAACTGAAGTTGAGGAAACAAAAAGGAAGACACCACAATACACAGGATATTGCAATACAAAGTAATACATCAAAACAGCCAGTTCCTTAGCGACTGTGTATTTAGTCTGGATGATTACAATACAGATTCATAGGTGCAAGTATGGCTGTGTGGTAAGAAATTTGCTTCTCAATTACATGGTTCTGAGCTCAGACCCACAATGTGGCACCTTGGCTAAGTACCTTCTGCTATAGCCTTGGGCTGACCAAAGCCTTGTGGGTTGATTTGGTAAATGAAAACTAAAAGAAGCATAGTACGCGTGTGTGTGAGAGACTCTCTCATTGCCTTGACATCATGTGATAGCTGAGTGTTACCACCAAGAAAGTGGTGTCCTTTGTTTCCAATCTTCTGTTAAAAACATATCTGGTCATTGGAGAAATATTACCTCAATTGGAAACAAGTCAGGGCTGATAAAAAGAAGGGCATCCGACCATAGAATATCTGCTTCAACAAATTCCATCCAGTCCATGCAAGCATGGAAATGTGAATGTTGAAACAATGACTCTGCTGAAGGTTCACAAGGACCAGGTGGTGGTGTTTAACTGGATAATGGATTAAGTCTGTTACCCAAAAACGTTTATAGAAGGTTTCTTCTGCTCAAGTTTATTCATAAGACTTGGGTTGACCCAAGGCTATTGTAGAAGATACTTGCCCAAAATGTCACATAATATGGGATTGAACCTAGAATCAAAGGACTGCAGATGAACTTGACCACACAGCAATGTATGTAATGTGATGGTAGTAGCAGCAATATTACAGCTCTAGCAAGGAGAAAGACCAAGGAGGACATATGAAAAGAGGGTGGATTCCCATTTGGTTAACCTTGGATCTGATAAGAAGGCAGACACAGAAAGTGAAGGGTGACTGATATAAAACAAGAGAAATGTATAATTTACACCAAAAGGGAAAGATAGATACATATATACCAATATATGTTTGTTATATAGGTATTCTTTAAATTCATGTGTTTGATGACCATACAGATCTCTACAAGATTTAAATTAGCAAACCACAGAATATACTTCAAACAACCAATGTAATATACAAATTTCAATACAGAACATAGAAATTGTAAACTACACGGCTAAAACTGTTTCATCAGACACATTAGTATATCACTTTCTCATTTGCTGACCATACATTTCATACAAAGAGCCATCACAATTCACTGTAATGAAGCTCAAGAAATAAAATCAGATAGAAAAACATTAGCTGACAGCATTGCAAATATTATATTGCATTTCACGAAAAATGAAAAGAATAACTATGGAAGCTTTACTAACAACAAAATACAAGCCAAAAAATAAAAATAAAATAAATAAAATAACAGATGGAATCTACCAGTACTAACACGATCTGCAACTTACTGCAAAATGCACGAGCAACATGGGGTTATTATCATCATTTCATTCTGACAATGAGACCAGGAAGGTCTTGAAACATTGTGCCTTTAATATGACAGGCTTGAAAGAGTTGTTCTCTACTTACACCCATGCATAAATGTTTAACAGCCACGTAGACATTAGACATTTATGTACCTTCAATTGAGATGCATCTCCATCCATTAGTACTTCTCGTTTTCTAGCCTCTTCCAGCATCTGCGCATTCTTCTTCTTCTCTGTTTGCTGATTCCGTTTCAATGTTCCCATCTTCTGTTTATATTCTTTGATTTGGCTGTGAAACAATAAGTAAATAATAAATTAGTATGATATTACGATTTGCCATGACAACAGAGAGCAATGGCCATAAGGTCATCTCCACAACAGTTGGCCTGAGGCTAAAAAAAACAAACAAACACAATACATATAACACAACATCTGGTTAACAATAAGGAAAATAGACCCACAAATTTTCATCACAAATCCTAACAAGTTGAAGTTTTTTTACTCTTCCTTTTACCATAAATCATGTACAATTATAAACCATCCAAACAATGCCTTTGCATCAGTCAACTTCACTTAACTCCTTTTGAGACAATGATGAGTGCTTTTACATGGTCATTAGGAATGTTAGAAATAACAGCTTAGGGCGGCGAGCTGGCAGAAACGTTAGCACGCCGGGCAAAATGCTTAGTGGTATTTCGTCTGCTGCTACGTTCTGAGTTCAAATTCCGCCGAGGTCGACTTTGCCTTTCATCCTTTCGGGGTCGATTAGATAAGTACCAGTTATGCACTGGGGTCGATATAATCGACTTAATCCGTTTGTCTGTCCTTGTTTGTCCCCTCTGTGTGTAGCCTTTGTGGGCAATAAAGAAATAAGAAATAACAGCTTAACAACTGTGGAGGCTCTATCTTTTAAAAAAGCAAGGATACCTTGGCAAATATAGTCCCAGATATACAAAAGGAAGGGATGGTCACAATGTCTTTGATCACTGGTTTGATCAAATAGGACTGACCTGGGATTAAAGCAACAACTACTCTCTATGAACCCTATACATTCATTTGATCTAATAGAAAGAGCAAATATATCCTCAAACTGCACCAAATGTCTTGAAAAGAAGGATACATCAGATAAGATGACTTGATGGTCATATTAACAGGTATAGCCCCTAATATTAACTACTATACTATACATGATGTAGATCTCAATAAAAGATAGAATGGTCACAATTGGAATGTCCTGGATCATAGGTTTGGCTTATGACTAAAACAACAACAATTCCTTGGATTAAGATCTTGTGCTAACCAACCACCACAAGGTCCAGTCCTTGTTGCAGTGTGGTGGCATGCATGCATCAATGAATCTGAGAGCTATGCCAGTGGAGCACAGGTGCCTCATATGGTTTCCCATGTTAGACAGGATGGAGGCCAGATTAATATGAGTCACCTCTTCTTAGAAGTAAAAATGGGTTTGCATGGGCCAATATCCTCACCTACACAATTCAAAACCAACAAGATATGGAACACGGCCTGAGCAGATCAGAGACAAGAACAGTGGAGAAAAGAATCAATGGCCTGTGCTCCATAGAGGAAAAAAGAGGCAGGACGATGATGGTACATCAAAGAAAATCTGGATGCTTATTGTAAGGCCTTGGTTGGGCATTTTTGATCATCTGCACTGGGGAAATTCCTCACAAGGACACAGGTCTGGGTAAGGTTCTTTTTCTTGTTATGAAAGGCCAAGAGAAAAGCAAGGGCTGACATAGCAGCTTGGCACAAGAGTTATAGCAGGTAAACACAAAATGTAAACAACCCCAAAGTAATCCCACAAAGAATTTTCTCTAGTGTTCTACTGATTCTACCAATCTCACCTGAATATGCTATGTCTGAAAAAAGATGGGTTGGTCACAACTAGAATGTCTTTAATCGAGGTCGAGCTGACCTGAAGGTAAATGATGAAAACAACAATTTACTTTCTTCTACAGCTACCATGGCTTAAACAAGACTTAACAAAACAGATTAGAAAGCAAACTGAATGAATCAATATGACCAGGACGCAAGCTGGCAGAAACATTAGCCCACTGGGCAAAATGCTTAGTGGTATTTTGCCTGCCTTTATGTTCTGAGCTCAAATTCCACTGAGGTTGGCTTTGCCTTTCATCCTTTCTGGGTCAATAAATTAAGTACCAGTTGCATACTGGGGTCAATCTAATCGACCCCCCCCCCCCACCACCAAATTTCAGGCCCTGTGCCTAGAGTAGAAAAGATATGACCAAGATGCCACCTAATGTAGCACACTGAAATATGTGGTGACAGAGGAGGTACTGGGGTCGATTCATTTGACTAAAAATTCTTCAAGGCGGTGCCCCAGCATGGCTACAGTCTAATGATTGAAACAAGTAAAAGGTAAAAAGATAAAGGTACAAAGTAGTAATTCTCATATAAACAGTAAATTAAGAAGCAGCAAATCATTCTCAGCATTGAGACAGTAAACCAAGGAATAAAAGTAACACTTACTCTTGTAGTTCTTTCATTTGTACATCCTTCTGGGCCTTTTCCTTATTAGCTTCCTCTAATGCTACTTCCATCTCTTTCAGTCTCGACTGTCCTTCCAGGGTTGTTTCATGGTAACTATCAACACCATTAAAGTCTTTACTATTCAGAGAGCTGGAAGCACTGTTGCGATGGTTACGTTCTTCTTTCATCTATCAAAAACAAAGTATTAGGATTCCAATCAAACGATAGACAAATGTATTATTCCAAATATATAAAACCAGTTGCCACTGGCAGCCATGGAGAAACAAGCTCCATACCTCTCAGATACTGGCTGAGCACTCTGTACCATTAAGCTAAGCAGCCCCTGGGAAATGCAAGCACAAGACCACCCTGTCTGGCACAGCTGCCCCAACAGAGGTGCCACACCCTATGAACAGAATAAGATCACATGAGCACAAAGTGAATGTGAGGCATGATCCATCTTCTTCTCCCATGTGATGTCTTTGGTCATCATTGACAACAATGGACAAACATTATTATTATTATTATAATAATAAAGGCAGCAAGCTGGCAGAATTGTTAGCATGTCAAGCAAAAGGCTTAGTGGATTTCATTTGTCTTTACTTTCTGAGTTCAAATTCAGCTGAGGTTGAATCCTTTTGGGGTCGATAAAATAAGTTTCAGTTGAACACTGGGGTTGATGTAATTGACTTACATCTGCCCTCAGAATTGCTGACCTTGTGCCAAAATTTGAAACTATTATTATTATTCTAGATAAATCATTAATGCTAGAATTATTATTATTATTATTATTATTAAAAAGCATCCATATATCTACTCTAGAGTGAGACACCTATATCTGTCTTTCTATACCTTAAATCTCTCAACTGGCACAAATCCACATACCCTCAATACTACTCCCCACCTCCCAGATGAGGGGTTATTGTCTTGTAAGGTACTTAGTGACCCCCATCAGTGCTGGTGCATATAAAAAGCAATATGATGACACCATGTAAAAAACACTGATGCTGGTGCTATATAAAAAGCATCCAGTACACTTTGTAAAGTGGTTGGCATTAAGAAGGGCATCCAGCTGTAGAAACCATGTCAGAGCAGACAATGACTCCTGTCAAATCATCCAATCCATGCCAGCATGGAAAATAGATGTTAAATAATGATGATAAAGATGATGAAAAAATGGCAAACTGACAGAATCATTAGCATGCGTGGCAAAATGCTTAGTCAACTTTGTCTTTCATCGTTTAGTGGTTGATAAAATAAGCACCAGTTGAACGATGGAGTCAATGTAATCAACTTATCCCCTCTCCCAAAATTACTAGCCTTGTACCAAAATTTGAAACTATTATTATTATTATTATTATTAGTAGTAGTAGTAGTAGTAGTAGTAGTAGTATTGAGTTAAAGTGTATGGGAACCTGTTGGGATATCCCTGGGAAAAAAAGCTGGATTTTACAATGGTTGAAACCTTTCTTTTCTGTTTTATTTTGTAAACAAGGGACTTCTGTAACATTTAAATGCTACCCCATTATCTGGGACTGAAGAAAAGTCTGTCTTTTAGACATATATTAAAAATAAAAATTGTTTTTTACTTGTTGTTCAAGATGGTTTCTTCTCTTGGGGAAGCAGTGAACGGCTCTAAACACAAGCTTGCAACAGAGTTTATGGCCATCCACCCCCAAGGATTTCATTAGAAACTTTGAAAATGATAACACAGAGTTTGAAAATTAACACAGACAGAAAAGAAAAAAAAAAGGAATATGAGTACATTTAGACTCAGCAGACACTCTTAACAAATGAAAAAAAAAACAAAACAATATTTCAATAATGCTATGCAGCAGTTTTGCTAAAATTGCTAATCAGATGGGTATACACAATATAAACTAGCTTTGGGGAAAAGAAACGAGAGAAATATACTACAAGAAGTAGTTAGTGCCTTCTTGCAAAAGAACATATCCAAGAATGGGATATACCCTCCTCCTCTTCCATCATCATCACCATCAGTAGTAGTAATTAACATCTGCTTTCTGTGCTGGTGTGAGTTAGATGGTTTGACTGGAACTGGTAAACTGGAGGGCTGCTTCAAGCTTCAGTCTGCTTTGACTTGGTTTCTACAATTGGGTGTCCTTCCTAAAGCAAACCACTTCACAGAGTGTGCTGGGTGCCTCTGTGGAGTGAAAATGGGCAAAAGGCGTCCACATGATCACAGAAGAACAGTTTGAAGTCTAGTTGTTTTAATTCCTGCATTTATAATGGTGTAGTTTACTGCCCTGAGGGAGTCATCAGGAGTTACATGTCTATGCAGATCCTTGCCTGATCACATATTGTTCTGTGTCTATCTTAACATTCAACACCTGCCTACATAACACTGTACAGTTAACAACAAGCCAGAGTGGTATATGAACAATACCCGTCAAAATATTTGTCACTGTTGCCATCAGAAATATAAAGAACCGGTGACTGATCTATTGAAAAACTGTAACCAATGATACTATTGTTTATCAACTGTAATGTGTGTGTGTATGTGTGTGTGTGTGTGAGTAAAACATCATAAGATTTAAGTATATTTCATTCTTTTTTTTTCCTCATAAAATCACATACTCAACATACCAGTGAAGAAAGATTAGTTTTGGTGAGATAATAAACTATGTACTATACATATGTATGAAAGAGGGGGTGTGTGTGTATGTGTGTGTGTGTGTGTGAGAGAGAGAGAGAGAGAGAGAGAGAGAGAGAGAGAGAGAGAGAGAGAGAGAACAACAGAGAAAGAAAGAAAGACAGCAAGTGAGTAAGAAATAAAATGAAAGAGAAAGAAATAGAGAAAGAGACAGACAGACAAACAGAGAAAAATCCCATAATATAAGATAAAATTAAACAAAAAGAGGAAAAAAAGTTTTTAAAAAAAAAGAGAGGAAGAAATGATTTATGTAGAACAAATGATTACCTTTTCAAGATCTTTGGTAAGTTTTTCAATCTCTCTCTCTTTCGAAGTGTCAGACATCTCCATCTTTAGCTGATTAACCATAGACTCAGACATGATTTTCTTTGAACGAAGTTCAGAAGCTTCTTCTCTCAACTCACACATCTGTGTCTGTGAATGGATAAACAGAGAGGAAGATAATTAAAGCAGGTAGGTAAGATAGGAAAGAAAGGATGAAAAGCAGAACAACAAAAAAAAAAAAAAAGAGAGACATGTAGACAAACAGAGAGATCAGACACACACAGATCAGTAAATTGACAGATAGGTAGATAGAGAGATAGGTAAATAGATAGCTGGGCAGGTAGATAGATAGATAGACAGACAGGTAGTTAAAGTATATAATTAGGTACGTCGATAAAGGTAGGTCAGTAGGCGATAAATACATAGATAGACACACAATTAAGTAAATAAATAGATAGGTAAGGAAACATATAGCTAGCTAAACAGATAGACAGATAGGTGTGCAAATAGGGAGATAGATAAGACACACACACACACACACACACACACACAGATAGGCAGATAAAACAGAAAGACAGTTTACCAAATTCATTTATAACAGAACAAAGAACATTGACATACAAATTTGGTGATTGTTGTTGTTGATGATGATGATGATGGTGATTATGAGGCTGGATTTGATACCATGATAAACGGTGACATGCCAACGACTAACAATGAAAATCTTATGGAGAATACTAGTTACTGATGATGATGATTTGATTGATGCTATCAACACTATTGTTGATGCTGATGCTTTTACCGAAGACATATGACATGAGAATAGGTCGTTATTGATGTTACCGATACCTTTGACACTTTTTGAGGTGGAATTTTGGTTTAAGCACTCCATGTAACACCTCATAACTTCTTCATTTTTTTTGAATTTTTCAGAAAATTTTTGCATATTTGTGCTTTATTTATAGGAATTCACACAATTATGGAAAAAAAACAAACAAAAAACATTTTTTGTGAGATTTAAGGGTGACTTAGCTGTTATTTTTAGCACAACTCACCTGACACCTTCCTTGTTTCATTGTCATTCTAACATGTATTGATGTTTTTCAATATTTTTCTTCTCATACACACATCAAATGGAATGATGATGCATCCAAGGGTAATCCATTGTTGTGATTTAAGAATAAAAATTGGACTGTCCATATTTTAAACTCTGATTTAAAAAAAAAAATTCGAAAAAAGAGTGGATTTTTTGGAGGGAGAGCGAAGAAGGAATGGTATTCTCAAACCAAAAACCTAGCCTGAATGCTTTCAACAGAGAAGACTCTGCTAAAGGTACCAAGGTGTTAGGTAGTAGTGCTAAACCAGGCAATCAATTAAGTCTACCACCTATGCAGGCAATGACTGGATTTGAACTCAAAACAAAAAGAGCCAGAAAAAAAAATATTACAAGGCATCCAGTTTGATGTACTTGCACTTTCACCAATCCACCACCTGGAATTGGTACTTTTTTATCACTTCCAAAAAGGATGACAGGTAAACTTGACCAGGTGGGATTTGAATTCAGAGCATGAAGAGAATCTATCATTTTTGTTATCATAGTCCTCCAGGCCATAATAGAGGAATTTAAGACCAGTTGCCCTTGGGAGCTCCTCTATGCTGATAACCTTGTTTTTATAGCTGAATCTCTACTAGAATAAGAGAAGAAATGTCAGGTGTGGAAGAAAGGTATGGAATCAAAGGGCCTTAGAATTAATTTAGCAAAGATCGAAGTACTAATAAGACAAATTATTAATCCCATCAGGGAGATGGTCCTGCTTAATATATAGAAAAGGTGTAGGTAGAAATTCCATATGATGAACCCACAGCAAGCTATGGACACATAAGAGGTGCAACAGTATCACAGTAAGAGAAGCTAGTCTTTGTGTGTGGTAGATGTGCAGGTACAATAAACACTAAGAATGTACAGGAAATAGACTTCCTCAAATGTCTGGCGGTGGGGCTTAGAAGTAGTAGATAGTTTAAGTTAACCTAGGTGACCAAGCTAGCAGTGGAGGCGGATGCTCTGAAAGCTTAGTTACTAGAATAAGAACTGAACTGTTTGGGTAAAATTCAGGGAGCCATTACCTTTGTTGGTAACAAAGTGCTTCTCCCTCAGGGTGAAAGGCAGAATAAATGATGCCTCTATACAGACAGCTATGCTACATGGCAGCAAAAGATGGGCTGTGACTGTAGAGGACATGTGAAAGCTTGAAAGAAATGAAACCAGTGTGTTCCACTGGATGTGCAGTATCAGTGTGTGTATACAACAAGATGTAAATGTTTCGAGAGAAAAATTGGGTATAAGAGGCATCCATCAGTTTCCTTTGTCAAGCAATGGTGGAGTGAATGACAGACAAATACACACACACACACAATGGGCTTCTATCTACAAATTCATCCACAAAGTGTTGGTCAGACCAGGGCTATAGTAGAAAACTCTTGCCCAAGATGTCATGCAGTGGGACTGAACCTGATGTCTCAGTTTACAAAGCAAGCTTCTGAACCACACAGTCATACCTGCATAGCCAGCCAGTCAGCCAGCCAGCCAGCCAGCCAGCCAGACAGACAGATAGATAGATAGATAGATAGCTCTGCACAGAGAAATTAAGAAAATGCCTGAGAAACTGTTTCTTTAAAAACAAGGGAAGGAAATGCAAGAGGGTGAGAAAGATGTGTTTGTGCATATGTGTGAGAAGGAGAGAGATAGAGAGAGAGAGAGAGAGAGAGTGAGGGGGAGGCAGACAGAGAATAAGAGAAAGAGAGAGAGGTGGACCCCCTACCAGCTACACTAGTGATGTGATATGAGGAAAATGTATGTGTAAGATGTATGATATATGAATGGGATAGAAGTATATATGCATGTATAACTGTGTGTGTATATGTATACATGTTTGCTGCAGAAAAGGCTGAAGGATGAAGAAATTTGATTTGCATTCATGAGGCCCTGAGTTCACTTCCAATGCATGGAATCTTGAGCATGTTTTCTAGCCTAGCCTTTGATCTTAAGTGAAGTCTGGTAAGCAAGGCACATGTATGGAGGCCAATGGAATGGCCTGTAGCTGTACTTTAATGTCACCCAGTGTGTCACTAGGTGACATAGATTTGCCAGAAGATTACATTTGAAGTACACACATGCATTTGTGGAATATTCAACCATTTATGCTATCATACAGTGAATAGGTAGTTACATTGATTAAACCACAGGAATAGTCATTCAATGAAATCAACATAAAATTCATTCATCCGTTCATGTATATGTGTGTGCAAGTGAGAGAGAGAGAGAGAGAGAGAGAGAGAGAGAGAGAGAGAGAGAGAAGGTGAGTTAGTGAGTGTGTATGTGTGTGTTATGTATGGAGTCTAAATGTTTAGGAGAGTGAAATGTTAACTGTGTGTGAACGTACATTTGGTGTCTAGGGGTGAATGTGCATGTATGTCACATGCAATTGGAGTAGAATTAAAGGTCTGTGGTATGCACTAGTATATGCTATGCATACAAAACTGTAGGGAGGTAGGTGTAGAGATGTGTGAGTGCATGTGTATATTATATAAATAGGCATACACACACACACACAACACGTATCTATAGGTAGATATATATGTTTACAGATACATACACACATTTCTACAAAAAATAGGTTTAATAGACTGTTCCCCTTCATCAGCCACCCAACACCAACCCAATCTGAAATCAATGTATGAATGAATGAATGAATCAATCAGAAAGCTCTTTAATGAACACAACACATTATAACAACAATAACAACATGTCAACAACAATGACAATACCACTGACTTCAGCAATGACGATAACAACATCAACATCAATATTGACAACACTACCACCACCATTACCACCAAAAGCAACACCAACACCACTGGCAACAATAACAGTAGCAACATCAACAACCCCAACATTGACTGACCCAGTTCTTTTGAAGAGACAACAGGAAATAAGTGTAAAATTATCTTTGAGAATGTCTGTTGTGATTTTTTATTGCTGAACTGAATGAACACCACCACCACCACTGCTACCACCAACCTCATCATCACAGTCAACTCTTTCACATCCATCATCATCTCTAGCATCTTTACCATAACCATCACCACCATCACTATCAACATAACAACTTTCAGCATGTCTCTCGCTATTAAAACTGCCATCAAAACTACCTCTGTCACCGTCGACACCACTTACTCACAACTCTACCCTAACCACTATGACTACCCTGCAACATCTCTGGTGGTGGCAGCAACCACCAGTACGAACACCAACGCAAAATAAAGCATAATAATAACAGTTTCAAATTTGGGCACAAGGCCAGCAATTTTGGAGAGGAGATAAGTTGATAATATTGACCCCAGTGTTCAACTGGTACATATTTAAGTGACCCTGAAAGAATGAAAAGCAAAGTCAACCCCGGTAGAATTTGAACTCAGATCGTAAAGACAGACAAAATGCTGCTAAGCATTTTGCCTAGCATGCTAACAGTTCTCCTAGCTTGCTGCCTTAATAATAATAATAATAATAATAATAATAAGATAATACACGTGAAGCAGAAGAAACCCGCAAATTTTGGAATAACATCTGGGGGCAAGAAGTTTCGCACAACCACAGTGCTGAGTGGATTCATTCCGTGAGATCGAACTACATCACCTGGAGGCTTCACAACAGGACCATGTGCACAAAACAAAAGATGTCATTGCACAGATATCAAAACTGCCAAACTAGAAAGTGGCAGGACCAGATGGAATTCAAGGCTGCTGGCTCAAGTGGTTTAGGTCAATATAGAAGAGAATTGTGTTGCAATTAGACAACTGCCTACAGAGTGATACAGTTCCAGAGTGGATGGTAGAAGGAAGAAGAACAACATTGTTAATGAAAGATCGGTCAAAAGGCAATGAGGTTGGCAATTACCAATTCATTGCTTGTCTTAGCTGCCTATAGAAAGTATTAACAGGTACCCTCATAGGGAAAACACACATGTTCCTTGCAGAAAACAATCTTCTGCAGTAAGACAAAAGGGATGCTGAAAAGGATCCAAGCGCACTAAGGATCACCTTGTGAAAGACAAGGTCATAAATGAAGAACTGTAAATGGTACCAAAAAAACTCGTGCATGGCCTGGATAAACTCCAAAAAGGCTTACGACATGTTGCTGCATTCGTGGATTTTGGAAACACTTGACGTGTGGAATAGCTGAGAACATGTGCACTGATTAAGAACAGCATGCCTAGTTTGAAAATACGTCTTTACTGTAACAACCAGCACTTAGCCGAGGTAACAATCAAAAGAGGTATCTTCCAAGGAAACTCTTCTTCACCTCTGTTATTTGTTATAGCCTTGATCTCACTTTCTGTGGTCCTACGTAAAATCAACATGCACTATGAGCTGAGAAAGAACGGACCTTGTCTCAACCACCTTCTCTTCATGAATGATTTAAAACTGTTTGTAAAAACAGATCCTGATATGGTTGAGACTGTGCAAATGTGCAGCAAGGATATAAGGATGGAATTCGGTATCTCGAAGTGTGCAGTACTTACTTTGAAGTGGGGGGAAAGAGTAAATTGTAGGGGAGAGAATGGAAGACCCAGATGATGATGGGTACAAGTACCTTGGGATCCTGGAGCTGGACAATATCTTGCACAGAGAAATGAAAGACAAGGTCATCACTGCATATTTCAAGTGCCCCAAACTTCTCTTGAAATCAAAGCTCAACTCAAGGAATCTTGTAACTGCCATCAACATGTGGGCTGTTGTTGTAGCTCGCTATAGTGCACCCATCCTGAGATGGACTCAAGTGGAGGCTGACATACTCGATCGAACTACCTGAAAGACAATGACAATGCATGGTGCTCTCCACTCTAAGGCAAATGTACACAGGCTCTACATGAAGAGAGGTAAGTGTGGATGTGGGCCGATTAGTGTATGGGAGTGCATCACCAGTGAAAGAAGAAACATGGCAGAATATTTGGCAAATAGCAAACAAGACCTGCTACAGTATGCTGCTGGTGCAGAAGGAGTTTACAAAAATGGACTTGAGAATGTTCATAAATTTCGAACAAGAACAGCCAACGAGAGAGAAGAAACCCTACTTCGTATGGAATTACATGGTCAGTTTCACCGTGAAACCAACAAATTAAAAGACCAGGGAGCATCATGGAGGTGGCTCCAGAAGGGTGAGCTAAAAAAGAATACTGAAAGCCTAATCATTGTGGCTCAGGATGAGGCATTGAGTACCAACTCAGTGAAAAAGAATAAATACCACTTGAGTGCATCGGACCTCAGCAGAATGTGTGAGAAGAGGGTCGAAAGTGTGACTCACATTGTTAGTGCTTGTGAAAGTCTTGCACAGAAAGAGTACAAGCGGAGACATGACAAGGTAGCCCAAAACCTCCCCTGGCTACTATGCTGTAAGTATGGATATAAGGTTACGGGTGCTTGGTATCAGCATACACCAGAAAAGGTAATGGACAAAAAGGGGAAGGCAAAAATCGTCTGGGACTTTAACTTCCAGACAGACAAGATATTAGAGCACCGAAGGCCGGATATAGTAACCTTTAGGAGGGACAAACAAGAGTGCCTAATAATCGATGTTGCAGTGCCAGGAGATCAACACATCATCATGAAAGAAAGAGAAAAAGTTGATAGATATGGAGACCTGAAAATTGAGATCGCTAAGATGTAGCATCTACAAGAGTCAAACATAAAAGTTATCCCTATTGTCATCGGAGCACTGGGTTCAATATCACCCAACCTGAAAAAACATCTGAAAACCTTAGAGATACCCTACAATCTAGTTGTATTGCAAAAGTTGGCATTACTTGGAACTGCACGCATATTTTTGTGACTTGATAAACAGTACAAACCCCCAGTAGATACAATATCTCCAATCATCAACCACACGATATTGTATGTGTGACGCCTATAATAATAATAATAATAATAATAATAATAATAATAATCATCATCATCATCATCTAATGTCACTTTTTCATGCTGGCATGGGTTGGATGATTTGATAGGAGCTGACCAGCTGAAGGGCTGTTCAGGTTCCATGTCTATTTTAGCATGGTTTCCATGGCTGGATGCCCTTCCTAATGCCAACCACTTTACAAAGTGTACTGGGTGCTTTTTATGTGGCACCAGCACCTATGAACGCACAAGATTAGGGATGCTTAGCTGGAGAGGGTTGCATGGGACTAGCCTCTATGCAAGGACACCCACGCTTTTCAAGTACAGGAAACCACCAGGGGTACCAGTTCCCTGTCATCCCTTCTGAGTTCTAACATCTGTAGATCCTTTCTCACCACTTCATCCCACATCTTCCTGGCTCTACCCCTTCCACATGTTCTCTCTACAGTTAGAGATTGGCAGCCCTTGATGCAACTGCCTTCATTCATATACATTACATGGCTGTACCAGTACATCAATTATTGAGAATGCTACTGCTTACCTGTTTATCGTTAATTTCAGTGTTCAGGTGATCAATCTGCTTCTTATAATCCTCGTTTTGTTCCCTGAGAAGATTGATTTCATCTGCAAATTCTTTCTCTATGCGTTCTCGCTGCTCTCGCAACCTGGAATAAACACATCATAATCATAATAATAATTCTTTCTACTATAAGCACACAACCTGAAATTTTGTGGGTAGGGGGATAGTCAATTACATTGACCCCAATGCTCCACTGACACTTATTTTATTGATCCCAAAAAGATGAAAGGCAAAGTTGACCTTGGTAAAATTTGAACTCAGAATGTAAAGAACCGGAAGAAATGCCACTAAACAGTTTGTTTGGCATGTCATGTGACATGGCTGGATGCCAACAGCTCCATAAAGAAGTGCTGATCTCAAAAAGAGGATGGCACTCATGGAAAAGTGAAACCCAAGAAAACATGGGATGAGGTACTGAAGGATGATCTCAGGACACAACCTTTCAGACAAGATGATAAAGGACCAAGGTACTTGGCACCTTGCTGTAATCAAGAAGACCCATCCTCCAGAGCAGAACTGTTAAGGCCACTCCCCTTGGTGAAGAGGATAGGCCTGCAAGAGTTCTGTGTTGGTGCCACATAAAAGCACTCATGCTGGTGCCACATTAAAAGCACCTAGCACACAGTGTAAGGTGGTTGGCATTAGGAAGGGCATCCAACTGTAGAAATAAAGCCAAATTAAACTAGAACTTGGTGCAGCCCTCCAGCTTGCCAGCCCTGGTCAAACTGTCCAACCCATGCCAGCATGGAAAACAGACGTTAAAGGATGATGATGTTAATGATTCTGCCAGCTTACGACCTTATAATCATAATGATGTAACAGGGTACATATGCCAGTGACACATAAAAGACACCCAGTACACGCTGTAAAGTGGTTGGCATTAGAAAGGACATCTAGTCATATAAACCAAACCAAAATAGATGACTGGCACCTGGTGCAGCTTACCAACTCTGGTCAAACTATTTAACCCATGCCAGCATGGAAAACAGATGTTAAATGATGATGATGATCATCATCATCAAAATCATTGCTTTAATATCAATTTCCTTTATGCTAACATAGGTTCAACAGGTCTGGGATAGGGTAGTAGTGGTTTTCAAACTGACCAATACTAGCCTTTCCTCTCCCAAAACTCATTAGTGAGAAGACAATAGTTCTTGCATCAATATAATAACTTTTCTTTCACCATGGTGTCAGACAATTTGAAATAAAATCTTTAAGATTATTAAACATAGCATGGCTGTGTGGTTAAGAAGTTTGCTTCCCAACCATATGATTTCAGGTTCAGTCCCCCTGAGTGGCCCCCTAGGGAAAGTGTCTTCTATTATGGCCCTGGGTTAACTAATGTCTTGCGAGTGGAAAGGAAACTGTATGGAGGTCCATCATATATGTGTGTAGCTTTGTGCTCATCGCTACCACCTTGCCACTGCATGGCAGCCAGTGTTGGTTTGTTTACATTCCTGTACACACATACACACACAAAGCCATACCTGGTACAAGAAATTTTTCTGTTGCACCTAGTGTTTGGTTAACTGGATGTGGGCCACAGGTTTGTACAACTGAAGTTGTCATGGGGATCATACACACACACACACACAACCACCACCACCACAACAACAACAACAACAAATAACAACCATGCTACTACCATTGTCAATACTAATATCTAACTTCCATACAAATAACTAAGACAGGTGATTGACATTGAGAGAGAGAAGAAAAACAGTTCTGCTGCACTGCAGGATGTACCTGTACCTGTTAACGAGCCGATCTTTCTCAGCCAGTGATTCTTCTAGAGAGCTTAAGGCTTTGTCATCAGAATCAGATGCAGCAGATGCCAAACGGGCTTGACTAGTTTTCAACTGAAGTTCCTTGGCTTGAAGTTCATCCTCAAGGGTTTGTATCTGAAAATATTAAAGATAATA
Organism: Octopus bimaculoides; assembly: GCF_046866305.1. NCBI lineage: Eukaryota > Metazoa > Mollusca > Cephalopoda > Octopoda > Octopodidae > Octopus > Octopus bimaculoides. The sequence goes on from NC_142952.1 coordinate 22,233,480, forward strand.
ATAAATAGTAAGAAATAGCGAGACCCGTGAATATTTCATAGAATTAACAATAAACCTATTGGGTTATTCCTGAAAACTTTATCCAAAAAGCCTGAAAGTGAAGCTGTGTTGTGACTGTATCAAAAGATAGTCGCTCATCTTCTCTTCATTGAAAAATGAAGGAAACTGGAATACAATGATTACTTAATTCACTTTATATACTTTATGTACAATTTTATAAACTTAACACACAGCACTCATAAAATAAATATTCACTCTTATTTTTCCATTTTTCCCACAAATAGGAAAAGTTACATCTTAAAATTCACATGGTTACAATTTCATGTCTAGAAAACAAATTTTATAGTGAAAAATATTATTCTATATGTAAAATATTGAAGTTGCAATTTCACGGGGGTAAAAATTTAATGCAACATGGCATACCCTGAAAATCCCATTGTTGGTAACTTATAAGTCAAGGCAATGGATCAGAGCCAATACACATTTCAATTTGCATACACCATTCAATCCAATACTTCTTTGCAGACTATGTCCTTCACGTGAATTTTTCCCTCATTTGTCAGTGTTGATAACTTTAACTCTCACATCAGATAATTTGCGAGTCCTTAAGAATGCAACATACAGCTAACCATGGCTGAATACAAGTTCAGGCAAGAACAGCCCCACTTTATTAAATGTTTGCCCTTGTGATTTATTCATAGTCATTGCATATGACATACCCATGACAGGTGAATGGGAAACTGGTTTCTTTCTAAAGTGAATGGTAAGTTTGGGATGCACATGCGTTAAGTGATTGGTGACAGACTTGACAGGGTTGATAGGACTGGTAGAATTGGCAGGATTTAAATAACTAGTAGGAATAGCAGTATTGGTAGAACTGATAAAATAGGCAGAATTGGTAGAGCGTCTGAGAAAATATCTTGTGGTATTTTAATATTTCTTTTATTTTCTGAGTTCAAATCCTGCTTGGATCAAATTTATCTTTCATCCTTCTGAGACTGATAAAATAAAAGCACCAGTCATGTACTGAGGGATCAATTTAACCATCTACCCACCCTCCAACAAAATGTTTGGTCATGTGACTGTCAGATATTCTTATTTACTCACATTAAAGATTGGTAGTGGTGGTGGGGGGGGAACAGATGATGGAATTGGTAGAACAGAAGCAGTGTTTAGTTAAGTCGCTTATAAGGTGTGAGTACACATCTTACCCAGATTGACTTTGCATTTCAACCTTCCAAGGTCAAGGTCATTAAAATATAAATACTGGTCAAAGTATTTGGGTTAACATGATCAGCTGTACTCCAGCATGGCCACTGTCCGATAAGTGAGGTCAATGCAATAAGCTGTACCTCATGTAAGGCAGTGCTTCAGCGGCTGCAGTCAAGTGACTGAAACCACAAAAGAATAAAAGAAAAATAGTATCTTTTATCTTTATCTTTTATTTGTTTCAGTCATTAGACTGTGGCCATGCTGGGGCATTGCCTTGAAGAATTATTAGTTGAATGAATCAAATCCAGTACTTTTTCTATTTTGTTAAGCCTATCAGTCTCTTTTGCCAAACTACTAAGTTACAAGGATGTAAACACACAAACACAGAGACAGGCACACACATACTTGGAAATGGATGTGTTGCGTTCAATTAAATAATAAATAATATATAATATATAATAAATAATATATAATATATATATGGGTATAGGATGTCACCAACGGTGCAAATAACATCAATACATAAACAAACGAGGGAAAAACAAGTGAAATACGTAAACAACAAGAAAAAAAAATGGAAAACAGAACACAGAAAAAGGACCCTTCATCAGTTGTTGGCTGTCTATCTACTCCTCATTTCGAGCAGTCAATGACAATATGAGCCTTCAAAGACAGTTGCTCCCATAAATTCTAAAATAAAATTTGAATTTATGGAGGGTCAAAGTTGGGAAGTAAAAATGACAATGGAGACATACAAGGAAACCAAATGAAAACAAATATGGAAGGCCGTTAGACCAGAATGAGAGGAAAATAGTGAACTCTGGGAGAAATATGATCGCTTGTTTAAATGTTCATGCAGGGATAGAAAGATGGACGATGGTCATGTGTGAGCAATGAGAGACAGGGAAAAGAGAAAAAGGGGGGAGAGAGAGAAAAGAGAGAAAAAGAGAAAGAGGGGAGAGAGAGAGACAGATAGAAAACGGTGAAAGAGGGAGGGGGAGAAAAAGGGGAATTAAAGAAGGATCCTCCCTCCTTCACTGTTTTCTATGTGTCTCTCTCTCTCCCTCCTTTCTCTTTCTCTCTCATTGCTCACACGTGACCATCATCCATCTTTCTTTTCCTGCATGGACATTTAAACGAGCAGCGTTCACTATTTTCCTTTCATTCTGATCTAACGATCCACCATGTTTGTTTTTGTTCATTTTCCTTGTATGTCTCCACTGTCAGTTTTCTGTTCCCAACTTTAAATCCATAAATCCTAAATTTTATTTCAGAATTTATGGGAGCAACTGTCTTTGAAGACTCATATTGTTGAATGCTTGAAATGAGGAATAGATAGACAGCCAACAACTGATGAAGGGTCCTTTTTCTGTTTTAATGTGTCCTGTTTTCCATTTTTTGTTGTTTACGTATTTCACTTATTTTCCCCTTGTTTGTTTACATATTTCATGTTATTTGCTCCATTGGTGCAATAACAACAGATGGATTGTGGTTCACTACAGCTGTTTCAGACTTGTTTTTTATTGATGAAGTGTTACATCATGCAAAAAAACTATTTTCATCAGGCGAATACAGGTAAGAACTAACAATTAGAACAAATATATACACACACACACACAATGGGTTTCTTTCAGTTTCCTTCTACCAAATTCACTTGCAAGGTTTTGGTTGGTCCAAGGCTATAATAGAAGACACTTGCTCAAGGTGCCATGCAGTGCGACTGAACCTGGAACCATGTGATTGGGAAGCAAGCTTCTTAGCACACTGCCACACCTGCACCTATATCAGCTAAATGAATTTTAAAACATGCAATACCAGGTATTTAAGGTATCATACCACTCAGCAGTTAATCACAAAAAAAATCTATATATCTGCTGTGACACTTTTTTCTGCTTGAAACACACTTGCTTAGAGCAGGATGAACTCCTACACACTGATTTTCTTAATGGCTGAATTAAATTAATTATTCTCCTAAACTACTCAGCAATTAGTATGTTGCTATATCTTGATAGTCTGATATATCCCAGACAGTGTTAGCACCTCGCAAAGCTACACAGTTTTGGCATCTGCGACAGGCAAAACAGCCTATCTTTTATGTGTTTCAGTCATTAGACTGCAGCCACGCTGGGTCAAACTGCTGACAGCTGCTTTTAGTAGGTTGAGTGATCACACCTAGAATCATTTCTTATGCTGTTGTTTAACCAGAAATCAACTCTAAACAAATATGACCCTTCAAATAGATAAACAAATAAAGAGCATGTAATACAGTTTCCCAAAGACATTGGCCTATGAACCATGTTTGTGTCTTGTACATTGGTCACCCATAGAAGGAGTGTGTTTTCTTAACCTAGTAGACATAGCAGCCAAATTTCTCTCAACTTACACTCTGCTATCTCAACAATGTCTGTTCTCTGTGTGACATATGATACACAGGATATATTTCCCTGGCGTCCATGCATCGTATGTGATATATATAGCCAATTTTTATCAATTACCAGAGTAACTTTGAATTTATGAGAGCAAACCTTTATATTACTCAGAACATATGAGACAAGGATTAACTAATAGTCTGAAAACAAGCATGGATGTTTTAGACAAACTTATGAAAATGATTTGGACAGAAAAAGGGTTAAAAAAAAAATGGAAAAACATTTAAATGTTCAATAATGTCATTCTGATAGCACTATGTCTTGTAAAAAACAGCAAGAAGTTTGTTTTATTCTGCTGATACATGCAGTATACTGCAGAAAGCTGTTGCAATTGTGCTTTGTTATAATGATTGTGATCATTGTCTGTTGCTGGCTGACAAGAGGCACTAGCAACATCAATTTGGCTATGGCTCTCCTGTCCAGTACAAAAGAAACCACAGTATCAGAGCATCTGTTTGAGTACAAGAGGTCAATAACGTTACGATAAAAGCCAAACATTTCTAGACATGAATTGTTTTTCCAAAAGCATCCCAACTTTAACCCTTTAGTATTTAAACCATCCACATCAGGACCAAATATTCTTCATGTTTTATGTTCAAACCAGCCAAATCCAGCCTTTCACACCTACCCAACAATGTCATGCTAAAAATAAACAATTATATTGTCAAAATCTCAAAGTTACAAGATAATGTATGATTAATTCAAAACAATGTGAATAAATAAGCAGAACATTTGACAGAATAATCTGAATGCAAAAGGGTTAAAGTGCGTGACTTAGATTGATGAGTGCCGTCCATGCAGTCTTTATGTTTGATTGGGTGACAGTGTTAGTGGAATTGCCATTTGTAACTAAAGAAAAAAAACCCCAACAAAAAGCCTTAAAAGATGGTTGTAGCAGGCTTGGCTTTTGACCATAGATTAGCTCATTTAGTACAACAACAGCAGCAACATTTGAAGGGTTAAACAAGAGATAAAAATCAACAGGAAAATAATCATTCTCAAATTACTGTTTGTTCCCCACATCAAACTGTTTATGACAGATTCAGTTTATGACAATTGAGCAGATGTTGCATCCGTTACCAAACTATCAAGTTTGGAGTCAGGAAAATTTTGAAAACAACAAACAACAACAACAGCAACAACAAAAGGGAAGTAAAAGTGTTACACATAATTTGTGAGTGTAATGTAATGCAACTCACTTTTCTCTGCAAGACGTTGATTTTCCGTTCTTTAATATCAAGACTGTCTCTTAAATCTATAGCGTCGGCCTCAGATTTCTTCCTCTCTCTCTGAGCAGAATGTACCTGTTTACTCTTTTTCTCAATCGTTAAATCTTTATCTTTAATTCGACTTCGAAGCTCATCGATCTGGAATAAAGAGAAATTGAGAGAAATTTTATATAAATGAAAAAGGAAAAAAAGAAAGGAAAAATAAAAAAAAAAGAAATTGACAGAGTGAGAAACAGAAGAGAGAGAGAGAGAGAGAGAGAGAGAGATAGAGAGAGAGAGAGAGAGAGAGAAAGAGTAAGAGAAGGAAAGAAAGAGAAAAAGGGTGAAAGAAGAGAGTGAGAGTAAGAAAGAATGAATGTGAAAAAGAGAGAGAAAAAGAAAGCGTGAGAAAAATAAAAGCAAAATCTGTTAAGCTGAAGTACAACACATGAAACACGAAAATAGAATAAATAAAAAATATATATATACATGTATATAAAAGTGGAAAAACAAATATTTAAAATTATCTATTCATTCATGTCTCCTAATCTATCTACTTCATCCCCACCATCTTACACACACACACACACACACACGTATGCACACACACACACACACACAAACATACCCCATCAACTCCACCATCACCATAAATGTGAAGTAGTCTATTATAATGGCTGACAAACCAAGCAATCAGAATGGAAAACACAACACAAGATGATGGTTATGAAGTCGTAAGTCTCAATGATATTCTAAATGCAGCCAGTCAGAAAGAATTAGTTCAATAATGAACATTTCTTACCAATCCATTGAGGTGTGTGTATGAATGTGTAGGAGGCTCTATGTAAGATTGCTCAACCTACAAGAGAGAGCAGCTAAGTCAATTTACTTCAAATAATATGCTGCCATGTTTCACTAGGCACAAGGATGGCTGTGTGGTTAACAAGATCAGTTCACAACCACATGGTTTCAAGTTCAGTCTCATTGTGTGGCACCTTTTATAACTGCAAACTAGTAAAGTCTTGTACATGATATAAGCTGTGCAGAAGCCAATTGTATATGAGTATGTATGTGTGTGTAAGTGTATAAATACACACACTTATGGAGGCAATGGTAAGTGACTGAGACTTTTCGGTGATTTGCAGTGCTTGAGAAGACATGTCAAACTAAGTGAAATCGTAGTCATGGCCAGTTCCAGTGGCATGTGAAAGGCACCCATGCCATTGTCATGTGTGAGGCACCCATGCTGGTGTCACATGTAAGACACTCTTGCAGGTAACACATAAAAGGCACCTGTGCTGGTGATACGTAAAAGGCACCCATACTGGTGAATTGTCAGTGACACGTAAAAGGCACTTGTGCTGGTGACATGTGAAAGCCGTCCAGTACACTCTATGGAGTGGTTAGCATCAGGAAGGGCATCCAGCCATAGAAACCAAGCTAAAACAGACTGGAGCCTGGTGCAGCTCTTTGGCTCACCTGTTCCAGTCAAACTGTCTAACTAATGCCAGTATGGAAAACAGACACTAAATGATGATGATATATATATTTATAAATATATATCCTAAGAATTAAAAAATTTCATGATGTGAAATAATATTTTTTTTTTTCTGGAATGGTGGAACTCAAAGAAGATAAAGACAAAAATAATAGCGTGTGAATATTAGGTGAAGAAAATGTTTGCATATAAGAAGTTAAAGTACCTCACCCCACCCCAGACGGTCTTTGACTTTTCTATCCAAAGAGCTTTTCACCCAATATTTACATGCTATTACACACAGGGCACTTTCACAAAATGTCTGTCCACCAAATCTTATTCATAAAGCATTGGCTAACACAAGGCTAAGGGAGAAGACATTCATTTGCCCAAGTGCCATACAAATATGATTATCCCAACCCAATTTTTTTAAGAAGCAGGTATAGATGTGTGGTTGCTACACCATCTTCTTAACCTCAAAACTAGAATGACTAAAGGTGAGATGGTCATGGCTGGAATAACTTTGATCATAAGTCAGCTCAGTCAGAAAGAAAAAAAATAACAAAAACAATGTTCAGTAACTTTAGTTTCCTTTTCTTTTTGTTATTTTATTCATTTATATTTTATCATTTTCATCTAAATTGTTCAATAAGCAATTGCTAAATCTATATTCCCACTTCAGACAAAATTCCACATAATTTTACTGCCTCACAGTGTGATTGAACCGACAACTACAAGATTGCAAAGCAATCTTCTTAATCCGAACTATATTAACAATATTTTTGAGGATAAATCAATTTACAATTCAATTCTGATAAACCTACAATGTTCAAACTGATAATGAAAAACTTCAACATGGAATAATGTTATAATTTGTGGTGCAAAAATTTGAATCTGTGAACTCATTGCTTCAAAATAAGACTTACCTCTGATGTGATGTTACTGATCTGATGATCCCTGGCAACAATCTGCTCCTTGAGTACCAATGCGTACTCTTGTTGCTCTGAATACTGCTTCTCTGAAGTGTCCAACTGTAAACGCAGTCCACAGAGCTCAGTTTCCTTGCAGCCTAAGGTTTCATGCAAGCGGTCAACCTATCAGAGAGAAAGAGAGGAAGAAAAGTAGCAATCATCCTGATCACCATCATTTAACGTCTGTTGTCCATGCTGGCATGGGTTGAACAGTTTGACCAGGGCTGGTAAGCTGGAAGGCTGCACCAGACCCCAGTCTGATTTGGCATGGTTTTCTATGGCTGGATGTCCTTTTTAATGCCAACCACTCTGAGAGTGTAATGGGTGCTTTTACGTGCCACGGGTGCCATTTGCATGAAACCGGTATCTGCCACAACTGCAATTTTGTTCAGCTTGATGGGTCTTCTTCTCAAGCACAACATAATGCCAAAGGTCTTGGTCATTGCCTCCATGAAGCCCAATACTCGAAAGGAACTTGACCACTTTGACTCTGTGATGCCCAATCCTTGAAAGGAACTCAGCCACTTTGCCTCCAGGAGGCCCAATACTTGAAAGGAACTCAGCCACTTTGCCTCCAGGAGGCCCAACCCTTGAAAGGAACTCAGCCACTTTGCCTCCAGGAGGCCCAACACTTGAAAGGAACTTAGCCACTTTGCCTCCAGGAGGCCCAACACTTGAAAGGAATTTAGCCACTTTGCCTCCATGGAGCCCAACACTCAAAGGGAACTTAGCCCCTTTGCTTCCATGAGGCCCAATGCTTGAACAGTGCTCTTTACATGCCACTGGCATGGGTGCCAGTTACATGACACCAACATCAGCCATGACTATGATTTCACTTGGCTTGATGGGTCTTCTCTAGCACAGCATATCACCAAATGTCTCTGTCACTAGTTATTGCCTCTGTGAGGCTCAAAGTTGAAGATCATGCTTCACCATTTTGTCCCATGCAAATCTGTATTTACTTTAGTAAGTATGTATATATTAGTATGCATTGTTAGTGCAGTGGTGTGCTATCTCTCACTCTACCTTGGTGCCTCTTCTATTTAAAAAACTTAATACCTTATACATACATATATATATATATACACACACACACACACACACACACACACACACACACACACACACACATACATGCACGCACACACACATTGTGGAAGTTTATTTTTAGCCTTATTCTTTGCCAGTGATGGATGTTATGACAAGAAATGGGGGTGAAATAGCTGAGTCATATTCTGAGGAAGGATGACAATGGATGAAAGGAGTGAAAGAAACAAATGTGGGAAGATGTAAAGAAATAGGCAAATTGGGAAAGACGTGGCAAAAAATGTTGGAGGCAAAGAAATAAAGGCAAGGAAAATAGCGTTATAAGGGTTGCTTGTTGTTGTATCTATATCACAAGTTTGCTGCAACCAAACTAATAGGGAGCACCCAACAACACCCATCCAACCATCAAGAAGGAAATTTGCTGACACCCAACAGTATACCAGTTAATGTTATCTACACAAAATCTAATGTGTGTACTTGGATGGTCATCACTAAATCCAGTATTGATGTGTTATATTCCCAAGATGATGATTCTGTATTGCAATAGTTGGCAATTCCACTTCCAATCTCAGAAGTTAATTCTTATCATTTGCAAATCAGCTGACTCATTAAATCATCAAAAGGAATGTTTCTTCTTCACTTTTTGGTTTCTTTTTAAATATTTCTCTTTCATTCCATTCTCAAAGACATCAAAATAACTGTTTATCTTATTCATGAATTTTTAATCACAATAAGATGAATATCAAAAATGTATTTAACATCAACTGGAATAATTTACTGCAACTTCTGATTTTCTGTTTGGAAAATGTAGCACTTTCAGTAAAAGTTCTGCCAATGCTGAGTAGAGCAATAGATTTGATTTTTAATGGTTTTACCCTTTTGACACCATATTTCTGTTGAAATACACTGCCTTCATTTCAATTAATTTTGAAAATAATAAAAAATGTATTAAAATAATTTTGACAGCATTATGTTTGGAACATAAATCAACATGAAATTTTGATGGAAGGTTTTAATCACTTTAAAAGTTTGTATCATGGAACCAAAGGTAGTTTCAGGTAGGTTGGTATCTAAAGGGTTAACCAGAGAAAGAAGGACAGTGTCCACAATTTTTCTTTTCTCAGGCTTTCTGAGACTGGAGGGAGAAGGAGAGGAAGTTACCCTCTCAGACTGGGGATGTAGTCCAAATGCTCTTAACAGAGTGAACTCTGCTAAAGGTACACAAAGTCATGCTCAACTGGGCTTGCACATCACATGTTTACCAAATTTTACTAACAACGATTTTGGTCAACCTTATGGTGAAATATTTGGAGGGATCTGTGATGGTCAAAAGTGTTCCATTATGTCTTTTTTATCACAAGATAGTATGGTGTAATTTAAGGGAAGATTTGGCAGTTATTTTTAGCAGATCTAGTGAACATGAAAAAGCAAAATATCTGTTGATGAGGGATCAGATTTATTTTTCACTGTAGTTCTTTTGAAAGGCATTTCTTAAATCAATGTTAAGGCACCAAGTTGGCAGAATTGTTACATGCCAGGCAAAATGCTTAGCAGTATTTTGTCTGTTGTTACATTCTGAGTTCAAATTCTGCCAAGGTCAACTTTGTTCTCCATCCTTTTGGGGGTGATAAATTTAGTACCAGTAAAACACTGGGTTTGATATAATCAACTATACCCCGCACCCAGATTTCAGACCTTGTGCCTATAATAAGAAAGGATTATTCAAATCAATGTTAAGAAATCAGTTTTTCAGGGATTTTTATCCTTATGATTAATAATCAGCAGATTCCATTATTGCTGTTGAATTGAAATGCTGCAATTTGTTTTGATGGTTGATATTTTAGACAACTTGAATTCAAAAACAGCTTCAACACTATCTTTTATCTGTTATCTTTAACTTGTTTCAGCCATTAGACTGTGGCCATGCTGGGGCACCACCTCAAAGAATATTTTTAGAAGAATATTTTTAGTTGAATGAGTCGTACTTATTCTTTTGGTCTCTTTTGCTGAACTGCTAGGTTACGGGGACATAAACACACCAATACCAGTTGTCAAGTGGTGATTGGGGATAATCACAGACACAAAGACACACACACATATATACATATGATGGACTTCTTTCAGTTTCTGTCTACCAAATTCCCTCACAAGGCTTTGGTCAACCTGAGGCTATAATAGAAGACACTTGCCCAAAATGTCATGCAGTGAGACTGAACCCAGAACCATGAGGTTGGGAAGCAAGCTTCTTACCACACAGCCATGCCTGCACCTAAAATTAAGTTTCATGAAAGATACTGAATACCTAAGTACCAATCTCAAAATCCTTGCTGTCCCCAATAGAGCAGTCTTTTGAATATGCTCTACCCTCATGTTAATTCCAATTTCTGTGACATATTTCTCAAACTTGGTTGTTAGTACTCCGAGTGTCCCTACAACTACTGGCACAACAATTACTCTCTTTGTCCCTACAATTACTGGCATGACATATTATTATTATTATTATTATTATTATTAGGTTTTTCCTTTTGCCTTAATTTGTTTCAACTAGAGATGTCAAGCAACAAGACAAGTTTTGCACCTAAAAATGCAAACAAATGAAGTACCATACAATTGAAAAATTGATGTCTATGCGTTGCAAAAAAAATTTTTTGTTTTTTAAAATTCATAACAAACTTGAATGAATAAGGTTTGTGAGGTACCAATAAGTGTGATCATTTACAATTCACTTATTTTGGGGCTGCCAGGAATTTGGTTTACATATGTGTTTGCTTCTTTTGATATCATTCCAAGTGTCTCACTAACAATAGGTAATGTTGCTTCGAGATGCCACATTCTTCTAAATTCTATCTCTAAGTCCTTATATTTGCTCAATTTCTCAAATGTTTTCAGAGATGTGTTTTTGTCAGCTGGGGTTACACAACCACCTAAAGATACTTTTTTCAACATGACTTTTCACAATTTCCTGATCAATTTGAGCACTGAAATTCTCAAAATGGTAATTTCATAATTATTATATTATTACTATTTCTTGAACTACATGGTTTATTATGAAGCCCAATAAAGCTGAAACAATTGTCATTGTATTGATTGTAGATCAGACTTCCCCACCTCATCTCCATATTGAATTTTAATTAATTTAATTAATTTGTCATTGCCTTTCTGAGGCAATGACAAATGACCGAGACCTTTGGTAGTATGCTGTGCTCGAGTAGTAGACTCATCAAGCCAATGTGGCAAATACTGGTGTCATGCAACTGGCACCCATGCTAGTGACATGTAAAAGCACCCATTACACTCTCAGAGTGGTTGGCAATAGGAAGGGCATTGAGCTATAGAAACTATGCCAAATCAGACTGGAGTCTGGTGCAACCCGTCAGCTTACTAGCACTGGTCAAACCATCCAACCCATGGACAACAGACATTAAATGATGATGCTGATGAAAGGGAGATGACAGAGGATTGAGGGAGATAACAGAGGACCAACATATATGACACATTACTGTACTTGAGAAGACCCTTCCACTACAACAGAATTGAGATCCTAAAACCAAGGTGTTCCATAATAAGCACCCAGTACACTCTATAAAGTGGTTGGCATTAGGAAGGGCACCCAGTTATAGAAACCATGCCAAACAGGTGTGGAACATGGTGCAGCCCCTTGCCAGTTCCTACTGATCCATCCAACCCATGCCAGCAGAGAACATGGACATTAAATGTTGTTGATGAAACTTCAAAGTTGTTTCCTTTATCTATTCTGAGCAGAATTAATCATTAAGCTAACATTTTTCTCCCCTGACTGCAAGTCTTAATTTTAATTAATTACAATATTTTGTATCACTACATTAAATATATTCCACCACATGGTCCAGCCTTTCTTGTGGAGTGGTGGCATACGTCCCTAATGACCTTGGGAGCTATGCTAGCCAAGTGCAATTCTTGATAGGGCCTCCAAAACTGGACAAGTCATAGGATAGACGCCAGCCTAATATGGGCTACTTCTTCCAAGAGGTAAAACTGGATTTGCATAGGGCCAACACACCTCCATAGATAAGGAAAAGTTACAGAAGTATCAATGACATTTCAAAACCAACAAGATCTGGAAGAAGAAACAGCCTAGAGTTGAGATCAGTAGAGAAAAGTCATTGCTGGTCTATACCCCTGATGAAGTAAAGGACTTATGTAAGTAAAATTAAGTATACTGATTTTAATTTCATGGTCTTTGAGATGAATTTCCTACAACACAACAGCAAAGCAACATATAGGTGGAAGAAAGTAAAATATGATGAACTGACCTGCGTTTTTAAAGTACGGATGTCTGGACTATTTTTCATTTCCTTGCTGCCCAACAAATTACTATGCTTCATTGATCTGTCTCCAATTGAAATATCTTCTTGTAAGGTCAACAGCTTGTCTTCAAGAAGTTGAATATCCTTTTCCAAGGCAGAAATACGAGAATCCTGGCAACATAATAATATATAAAGAATTCAAATACTTGTTGAGTATTTAAACATTTATTGTTTTAATGACTTACAGAGAGGAAGAAAGACAATGCCCGTGACTCTTTTAAGCTTTTCATTGTGCCATTGTACAATGAAAAGAGGAAGATTGAAGAACTGGTCTGCATGATTACAACAAAGTGGATTCTGCTAAAGCAGTGGTCCCCAATTGGGGTCCATACATATAAAATTATTTTGGTGGTGGTGGGGGCACACAAGCAAAATAGTAACTTGGGGACCTGTAGTAGTATATTAAGAATCCATGAAAAAGAGTTAATTTAGATGTATTTATTGCAAGAAACAACTAAATTACTTTCTCTAATGTTTTACATAGTTCAACCTATACAAGTTAATGTGTGAAAAACAAAATCGGAAATTTGAAAGAAGTATCTATAAAACTAGTTTTTAAACATCAAATAGCTATGGGAGTCCATAGATAAAAAATGGTTCGGAACCACAGCACTAAGGGCACCAAAGGTCCTCATTTGGGTTAACCCAGGGAACAATGCAAGTCTACTACTCAAGAATAGGAAGTTTCTGAGAGTGTGTGTGAATTCAGGTGTAAAATGGTGCACAAAGTTTGATCTCCATATACTGAAAGGAATGTAGCTATTCATTAACCCTTTAGCATTTAAACCAGCAAAACTAGGTTCAATTATTCTACATGTTTCACATTCAAACTGGTCATATCTAACCTCTCACACCTAACCTACACTAACATTATATAAATAAACAATCACATCATCAAAACCTCAAACCGATAAGATAATGCATGATTGATTCAAAAGAATTTGAATAAAAAGCCATTACATTTGGTAGAGCAACCTGAATGCTAAAGGGTTAAACAGAGGTTGATATAAGGTGACTAAAAATCCCCTGAAGTTGATACCCTAGTATGACTGCAGTCCAATGACTGAAACTACTCAGAAAATTCCTTTTGAAGCCTAAGCATCTCACATATCTTGATTTCCTTTGGAAACAGAACCCACTCAATGGAATCAACAAGTTTTAAACATTTTAACTAAAAGAAGAAAAACATTTTTTAAAAAATCAGGCAAAATGTTATACAATATCCTATTTATTGTAATTTTGTATCCATTATTTCAGATATTCTAATGTGAATCCGAGAAACTGAGAAATACCTCCAGGTTATCTTTCCAGTTGAAACCGGAATAAAGTAAAAGATAACTATGTTGTACTAATCTCTTATTTCCAGATGTAAATGGTACATATATATGCTTATCTCTCACTCTTTCTCAGATTTACTGTCTGTCACACACACACTCTCTCTCTCTCTCGCTCTTTCTCTCTTTTATAGGATTTCAATAAGAGAAAAAAAAAAATTTAACATGTCATATAGCTTAGCTCCAGCCCCACCCCACCACCACCACAGTAATAACAAAACCAACACCAATCAGGCTAATGTTTCTACTTTCACTTTGTACAAAGATGAAGAGAGATTAAACCAAAACATGTGATGTGCAAATACTGGAATAAATTGCTGCTCTGAGGTATAGAGTAACATCAATTTTGAGGCATGACACCACTGATTTCTAATATTGCCACATCACCACACATTTTTGGGGGTGATTGAGGAGGAATATACTCAGACAAAACTAGGACTAATTGTATTTGTGGGGATGAGAGGCAAAGAACTTGTTGGCATTTGAATTCAGAAAGAGCCATAATTAAATAGCTTAGTGATTCTGTCTACTCACCAGATGACAACATTGGAAAACTCTCCAAGCACTTCACTGTACAGTACTCAACCTCTTTACCACACTATACTCCATTAAAGTACTCTTCTACGCTAAAATATTGTCTTACACTACAATATTGCATTAAAATACTCTTCAACACTGTCATACACTATAGTCATTTCAAATTTTGGCACAGGGCCAGCAATTTTGGGAGAGAGACCCTGAAAGGATGAAAGCCAAGTCAACCTCAATGGAAGTTGAACTTAGAATGTAAAGATAGACAAAATACTGCTAACAATTCTGCCAGCTCTGCCTCACTGCCATATACTATATTAAGAGTACTGTCCTACATTGCCCTATACTATGTTATATACTCCATTAGAGTACTGTTCTACAGTACACTATACTGCATTAGAGTGTCTTCTATACTGTTCCACATTAGAGTACTGTTCTTCACAGCCCTATACTATATCAGAGTACAATTCAATATTGTACTATACTGCATTAAAGTACTGTTGTATACTGACCTATACTACATTACAATACTATTCTGTATTGTACTATACTGCAATGAAGCACTCTTCAACACTACAATGTACAGCATTAGAGTACACTACTCTCCTACAGTGCCCTGTACAATATTTGAGTACTGTTCTACAGCACAATAGTAGATCCTATTAGAGGAAGCCTTTATGCTGTCACATGAATCTTTCTGAAGCAACATTACATTGCCTTAAAAGAGGGCACATTTGATATTGTAGGCAGGATTGTCATGGTTGGATTGTCATTGATCATAGATTTACTCAATTAAGCTGACTTGGGGGGGTGGGGTGCTAAACAACAACTGCATTAGATTACATTAAACTTCTGTACTATACCACACCACATGATACCACTACACTGTAACACACCACACTAGACTATATTAAAACACATTAGCCTGTACTATATAACAGCAGACTACACTATAAAAAAAAAATTGGCATTCCGTTACGACGACAAGGATTCCAGTTGATCCGATCAATGGAACAGCCTGTTCCTGAAAATAATGTATAAGTGACTGAGCACTCCATGGACACAAGTACCCTTTGAAATACAAGTATTACTCATTTCTGCCAGCTGAGTGGAATGGAGCAACGTGAAATAAAGTGTCTTGCTCAAGGATACAGCATGCCGCCAGTTTCTGAACTCATGACCTTATGACTGTGAGCTGAATAGCTTAACCACTAAGCAATGTACCTTCACTATACTGTGCCACACCACACTACACATCAGACAGTCAGATAGTAGTGCCAGAAATAGGAGCCTTCTATCATAGCATTGCAGTTCTAAGAGAGGAGTGACTAGCAAAGTGAAGTGTGTAGTGCAGGGTCAGGGAGGAGAGGGACAGAGGGGGTTATGGAAAGAGGTGGAAGATGAGAGATTGGTTTGTAAAATGGAGGAGGAGTATACTACTATCTAGTTTAGAGGAGCAGAGTCACGTGTAGTAGCAGTGGAAGAGACAGGCAGAAGACAAAAACATCAACGAGTCAGCTGTTGTTGTGGTTGTTTAGTTACAGATCTGTTCTGAAGTGCAGATCTATGATTCAAAAACATTCCAACATTGACCATCCTGTCTTTTCCCTTTCAGCACAGAATTAAGGATCACATGATCCAATGTTCTTTTTTCCTTTCAGATGGTAGGGTGTGATTTGAGATAAATCTGGTTGCAATTTCTAGGGTTCATGCACCACATAGAGCAATGATCCTCAATCATTGTTTGCCTATGGACCCTTTCGATTCCTATTTTACTCAGGTGGACCCCCATAACCATTCCATGTTTTAAAAAGTTCTATAATATTTCAATAATTAAATATTAGGAATTCTATAAAAAAAAATTGTTAAAATATTTTGTGGAGTGTAGAAGAATAACCAATTTGTTGAACAAAACTTTTCACAACAAAAACTCATATGGACCCCAGTTGAGAACCATTGATACAGGGGCTCCCCAACCCACTGGCTTGTTTGAGTCAGTGATGGTTTGAGTTAGTGTGGCTGAGTAGATCTTCAGTTACCAATCTTTTAGATATGCAGGAGGGTTGTAGAAGTCCCATTACTGTGAGGTGTGAAGAATTCATGTTGTTTTTGTTTTTGCCTTTAATCTGTGTGAGAGAAAGGGAGGGAGAGAGAGGAGAGAGAAGGGGAGGGAGAGAGAGGAGAGAGAAGGGGAGGGAGGGAGAGGAGAGAGAAGGGGAGGGAGGGAGAGGAGAGAGAGGAGAGAGAAGGGGAGGGAGAGAGAGGAGAGAGAAGGGGAGGGAGAGAGAGGAGAGAGAAGGAGAGGGAGAGAGAGGAGAGAGAAGGGAGGGAGAGAGAAGAGAGAGAGAAGTGTTGTACCTTTGGTTGTTATGCTGTTATGACAGGAATGATGATGATGATAATAGTAGTGCTAATGGTGCTGATGATAATGGTGGTAGTAGTGGTGGTGGAGGTAATGTTGGTGGTGTTACCAATGATAATGGTGGCATTATGATGATGATGGTAGAAGTGGTGCTGATGATGTTACAGATGGCGGTGGTACTAGTGTTGATGATGATGATAGTGATGATATTGACAATGATGATGATTCATTTGAAGAAAAACATAAAAAAATCATTTCATAAACAATATAAAAACCAAAATAAATAAATGAATGAAACAAACAAACTTACTTTGGCTTCGAGCATAGCTTGCATTGTATGTGCATTTGCAGGCAATGACTGCATTTGGAACTGTGCATTCTTGAGTTGATTAGAAAGGATCCCATTTTCCTGAAATGACAGAGAAACTTTCTATAAATTTACTGATCCTGGGTGTTTTTTTCTTTTTAGGCACAAAGTCATAATTTTTTGTAGGAAGAAGAATGGAATGAAACTCTGTTACCATGTTAGTTTATAAAGTTGAGAGAGAGGGAGAGGGAGAGAGGGAGAGAGAGAGAGAGAGAGAGAGAGAAAGAGAGAGAGAGAGAGATATGCCTCTTTGATTTTAGGCTTATTTTGATCAGGACTTAATCTGAAATTGCAGAACAGTTTTGTCAACTTCAGGGGTTGATAAAATTAAGTACCAGTTGAGAATTGGGATTGGTTTAATCAAACAACACCTCACCTGAAATTTGTGATATGTACCTATTTTAGAAATGATTATTTTTCAAGCAGGGGACAAGGAAACCAAAGAGCCAAATGTAGATTTAATAAAAAAAAAAACAGAAAAAAAAAGCAAGATTATTTGACTGACAAGAGAAGGTTTTGCACGATAGATTTCCGGAAACAGTAATAGTGTGACATGGTTATGGTTGCAGAAAGGAAGGCTGAAAGGGAGACACTAAGTTTGTTAGTAGCAGGACAAGATCAAGTATTAAGGACTAACTGGATGTAAGTTTAGATAGACAAAAATCAGGTAGATTTCCAATGTAGGTTATGTAAATCAAAGGAAGAATGCGTTACTCATATAACCAGTGAATGTATGCTGGCACAGAAAGAACACAAGAAAAAACAAGACGACCTAGGGAGAATAATCCACTGGGAGTTATATAGAAAGCTAGAATTTGAGCATACTGATAAGAGGTATGAACATGAACCTAGCAAAGTGTTAGTAAGATGTTGTAGGATTTTAACATTCAGACTGACAGAGTAATAGAAGCTACAAGGACTTGGTAGTAATAGATTAAGAGAATAGAAAGTACCAGGTAATTGGCTTTGCAGCCCCAAATGATGAGAAAGTCAATATGGGAAGTATAGAGAAAATAAAGTACCAGAACCTAGTCATTGAGTTACAGAGGCTATGGAAAATGCAGGTAAAATGTATTCCTGTAGAGATTGGTGCATTAGGAACTATCCCTAAAGATTTGAACAGATTGATAAAGGAAATAGGTATAAAACCTAGTTTAGTGCAGCTCCAGAAAACAGTATTATTAAGGACAGCTCAGGAAAGGTCTTAGCATCTAAAGTTATTTGTTGTAGCCTGATGTTAGGAATTTTTTCCCAATGTCTAATCTGTTGTGTCTAAATGAAAAAATAATAATGATGTTTTCTTTATTAATTATTAAAGGTTCACAAAAACATTGGAGTTGGTACAGGACAATACAGTATGAGATTACATAAAAGACATGTAAAAAATAAAATTATAACAATGAATAATTCTTCAAATAAGGGAGACCTCCTAGGGTTGCTTGTGGAGACCTCACAAAAACCATGGTCACCCTGACCACTAGGGCAAGTGCCCTAATCACACTGTCTTTCTCAAACTTACAAGTGAATAATAATAATAATAATAATAATAATAATAATAATAATAATAATAATAATAATAATAATAATAATAATAATCCTTTCTACTGAAGGCACAAAACCTTGAAATTTTGGGGGAGGGGACTAGTCGATCACAATGACCCCAGTGTTTCACTGGTACTTAATTTATCAATCCTGAGAGAGTGAAAGGCAAAGTCGACTTTGGTGGAATTTGCTAGCGATTATGCCAGCTCACCGCTTTTATAATAATAATAATAATAATAATAACAATAATAATAATAATAATAATAATAATAATTATTATTATTATTTCTTTATTGCTCACAGGGGGCTAAACATGGAGGGGACAAACAAGGACAGACAAAGGGATTAAGTCAATTACATCGACTCCAGTGCATAACTGGTATTTATTTAATCAACCCCCGAAAGGATGAAAGGCAAAGTCGACCTCGGTGGAATTTGAACTCAGAACACAATGGCAGACAAAATACCACTAAGCATTTTGCCCAGCGTGCTAACAATTTCGCCAGCTCGCCGCTCTAATAATGATAATAATAATTATCCCTATTGTCATCGGAGAATCTGAAAACCTTAGAAATGCTCTACAATCTAGATATATTACAAAAGTTGGCATTACTTGGAACTACACACATATTGCATAAAGTACTGTCTGTCTGAGGTCCTTGTCGTGACTTAACAAACAGTACAAACCCCCGGTAGACACAATATCTTCAATCAACAACCTCAGGGTATTGTATACTGCACGACATCTATAATAATAATAAGAGCACTCAGAGAGCGTACACCTCTGCCAAGGCAACACCAATGTCCTCTCAACGATTAGCCAGAAATGATTTTTAAAATGAGAATATCTGAAATAAATTTGACTTCTCTCAAAAATGAGAATACTAAAAATGAACATGACTGCTCTCAAAAACTAAGTAAAAAAAAACTCCAAATAGTCCAGAATCCTTGTCCAGTACTGGATTGATCCCAAAATATAATCAGTTTGTGCCAGTCAAAAGGCCAAACATCCCTCAAAGTTTCATCTGAATCCATCCACTGGTTCTTGAGATATCTTGTTCACGAACATACAAACAGTGTGAGAACTGGGCATTTACATGAGTAATGATGCATCCTTCCATATGCATGTTGCTAAATTAGCTACAAACTGCATGCTATTCTTTTCAGCCCACTTGTATATTTCATCCAGCTCATATTGCAGGTGCATGCATAGTGTCTTCAGGGTTCTGTATTACCTGTGAAACTTTTGTATCATCTGCATCTTATTTGATTGTGGCTCTCTGTGTGGCTGAGGGCATGTCTGAGAGGGCAATTATGAACAGTAGTGATCCCAAAACAGTGCCTTGCAGAACACCGCTCACTATTTGCATGTCATTGGAGGTGGCCTCATTGGCTACTACCACCTGACTTCTATCCTTCAGAAAGTCATGAAGCCATTTTCCCAATTTTCCAACTATGCCGAGATCACAGTTTGTGACATATCATTCCATGATCAACTTTATCAAAGGCTTTGCAAAGGTCAAGATATATCACTTTCACATTTGAGTGGTTGAGTAGCTGTTTCAGCACATGCAGTCATATATATATATATGTATATATATATATACATTTCTACATATATATATATATATATATCAAAATAAGCAACAAGGATATCCAGAGGTAATGCAGAATGATCGTTTCAAGCAACTCCGTTTAATTGAACAATGCATTACCTCTGGATATCCTTGTGGCCTATTTTGATTTTAATCACCTTATTTTGAAACTGTATGGAAAATACCGTACTAAATTCTGGTGCCTCAACTTAAGTACCATATTCATCTGAATCTATCTATCTATATATATATATATAAACAAAACAAAAAATGGAACAAGAACGTAACAAGCAACAACAAGACATACGGACAGTTAGATGATACAAAAAAGGGCAGGAAAAACAAAGACGGGTCATTTGGAGCCTTCAATCTTCAGTCGAGTACCTGATCACCCTAGCAGTTTCGGCTGGTTACTCTCGAGACTGCTCTAATCTGGCCAGCCCCTGGAAAATCTAAGATACGAAAACAAGGAGGGAAAAACAGAGAAATGGTACACAATTACATACATACATACATATATATATATATATATATATATACGTATACATATACATATATATACGTGGATATATATATATATGTACATATGTATGTATGTATATGTGTGTGTGTGTGTGTGTATATATTTTTGTATATATGTATGTATGTATATGTGTGTGTGTATATATATATATATATACTACACTCTCTGAGTGGTTGGCATTAGAAAGGGCATCCAGCTGTAGAAACTCTGCCAAATCAGACTGGAGCCTGGTGTTGCCATCCGGTTTCACCAGTCCTCAGTCAAATCGTCCAACCCATGCTAGCATGGAAAGCGGACGTTAAACGATGATGATGATGATGATGATATATATATGCACACACACACACACACGGTGTGTGTGCGTGTTTACTGTGTCTTTGCCTTGACATCACGTCATAGTTGTAAAATGAATGTTATCAACAAGCAAGGTGTCTTATTTGTTTCCAGTGTTCTGTGATAACATGTCTGGGCCGGTGACAGGAAGGTCATCCAGGCAGAAATAAATCTACCTCAACAAGTTCTCTGTGACCCAGTGTCTGCCAGAGCACCTCACACACAACCCATCAATCACCCTAATGTACCAACAGCAATGCCTTCTACCAGCATCATAGTTTGGATAGATCCAGTCAGACCAATTTTACCACCATCACCTACTTCCATAAAATTAAAAACTGGTAGCATTTGTACTTGAAACCTTCAAATATGAAACTAAATAGCCAAAGCTATTTGGGGTTAGGGTTCCTGTTATTGCAAACATATTCTTGTTAAATTAGAACAAAACCTTACAGTTAGAGGGGCAATGAATCCATGTATATGACTGATAAAGACAAATGTAGGTGTTGTAAGTCACTAACACCTGTCACTAATATACTAGTATCTTTTTTCTTTTATCATTTACTTGTTTCAATCATTAGACTGTGGCCTTGCTGGGGCACCAAATTGAAGAGTTTTTGATAAAATGCATTAACCTCAGTACCTTTATTGTTTTTAAAGCCTGGTATTTATTCTATCCGTCTCTTTTGCCAAACTACTAAGTTACAGGGGACAAAAACACCAATTGTCAACCTGTGGTGAGGGACAAACACAGACACACACACACATGTATATCATGAGCTTCTTTCAGTCTCCGTCTACCATATCCATTCACAAGGCTTTGACTGGCCCGATGTTATGGTGAAAAACACTTACTCAAGGTACCATGCAGTGGGATGGAACTCAGAACCATGTGGTTAGGAAGCAAACTTCTTACCATGCAGCCACGCCTATATATTAACTTTGATTTCAGAAAGATAAATATAAGTATTGTAAGTCACTAACTCCAGTCACTAATACACTAATAATGTTGGTTGTTTGAAAAAAGAAAGAGAAATCTATAAGAGATTTCTTTGTTGGTCACTCAGTTTGATCTTTTGTATGAAGATATGTGTAGATTGTACTGAGTTGTCATAGCTGCACAGCACAGCTGATTTGACATAGCATGGATACTATAGAGCTGATGGGGAACTAGCTGGCAACTAGCCAACAACTGCGAATGCATGCAGAATTGCTTTTCTTTCAGTCATAGAAGAAAAAAAAAAGTCTATGATGTATTAGGATGGAATTTACACATTTAACATTTCATTGTGTGTGTGCAAGTAATATATAATGCATGCGTACAGACATACATGTACACATATGTGTCTGCATGTAAGTGGGTGTATGTGTGTAATCACATGCTTTTTACAATTCTTTCCCTGGTTTAATTTATAGAATTGTGGTCAAGCTAAGGATCTGCTTTCTAGTATATAGATGATTACATCAACTCTCAGCACTAATTTTATTGCTTGTGGGAGGGTAAAAGACAAAGTTGTGTGTGTGTGTGTGTGTGTGTGTGTGTGTGTGTGTGTGTGTGTGTGTGTGTAGTTTATTTAAGTGTATTTTCTCTTTCATGATGCCCATCAGCTGTTTGAACTGAGAACATAACAATATGGAGTGGCATGGGATTGACAGCATAAATGACACCGGGCAATGATTGCTTAAAGTTTGCACACTCCATGGACTGTGTCACCAACACTTACTTCCAAAATAAAGCCCAGCATGAAATGTCTTGGAGACATCCCTGTTCCAGACATTGGTACCAATTACAAGATGCTGTCATTTGGGGACTGTGCTCATGACTCTATCTTTTCCAAGTGCTGACTGCAATATGGATCACTCTTTGGTTTACTGCAAGATAAGACTGCAGCCAAAGAATATGCACAAAATGAAACAGCTCAGCAAGCAGTGCATTGTCACCACGACACAACAGCTAAACAATGAGGTAGAGTTCACCAGATTACTGGAGGAATGCCCTCATTGTACACTCATGAGATAGAGATGCATTGCTGAGGTGAGATTCTCTCAGGAACACCACCAGCAGTACTGCACTGAAAGCTTTTCTCAAGAAATGGAGCATGAAACAAGACATTTGAAGCAAATTCAGGTAGCTCACTGCTGTTATCAAGGTAGAGCATCCCTACAACTTAGACATAAATGCTACCTCACCCGGACAATCTTGGAAGTATTAAAAACAGCAAGATGCAAGGCCCAGAAAACAACTACAGGTTGTGCATATGACTCTTGGCTACAGCTTTGCAAAGAAGGCCATCAAGTGAACCATGAGTAAGACAACACCACCAAAACCCATAACAGACAAGGTATAGGCAAGCAGGTCTTTCATTCACATGTACAACAATATTGCAGCAAGACTTTCCAAGTACAAACCCATGGTGTCACAAGACTAGCAGATACCTCTATCGTACATTATATTATTTCATATATTATATTATGTACACTTTTTAAATGAGCTAAAAGGAATATGAAATAATGTTCATCATTTATTGTGAACAGCTTCTAACAAATCACAAAGGAATAGTAAGCATTGTTCGTTTATGTGTAGGAAGAAGGAATTGAAAAGGGAAGTAATGAGGGTAGGATGTGTGTGTTTGTGAAAGAGAGGTGGGAGTTAGGGGTAGAGAGAGATGAAGAATGAAAATGTGAAAGAAAGAGAAAGAGGGAGAGTCAGAGAAAAAGTGAGAAAGGTGAGTGAGAGAGAGAGAGAGAAAGAGTGAGAGTGAGTGAGTGAGAGTACAATGTATAGAGGGACAATCAATGGCTTTATTATCCTCAATCCTCATTCAGACAGATAGGCAGACAGGCAGATATTTCTTAATGATCATTAAGAAGCTTAAGCAATTTCCTCCACTGAAAAATCTCAGCTTAGAGGAAATGTCTTTTTGGTTCTGATGACTTCCTAATTCACTTCTTACTTCAGTTAAAGAAAAAGAAATTGGGGGAAAGGCAAGAGGAGGCAAAAAAAGAGACCAAAAAATGGAATTTAAAACAAAAACAAAGGAAAAGAATTGCCACAATGAAATTCAAAATGGCATTTGATATTGCAAACTTTTTTCTGTTTCTTTTCTTTTTTACAAAAGATAATTTGCCATATTGTGAATTTTAAAGAGACTTTCTTTTGGAATTATGTCTCAATTCAATAGGAGTTGTTCTTCATTTGTGATGTTGGATAGCAAAAGACACAAGACAGAATAGAAAAAAGAAATGAGAAATTATAAAAAGAAATATTTTGTTCAGTGAAGAACAGACATAGACCCACCAATGGATACAGAACTACATGTGTGTGTGCATGTATACACACACACTTCCACACGTGTATATGCATAAACATACATATATCCACAGAGATGAATGCAAACAAGGGTCTGCATAGATTTGTGCATTCATGTGAACAGAAATGTATTTTTATATGTTTATGCATATTTAGTTTGAGATGTGAAATCACATAAATACACACATTTGTAGTCATGTGTGAATGTGTATATGTATATGTATATGTATACATGTCTATGTATATATATATATATATATATATATATATATATATATATATATATATATATATATATAAAAACAAATAGTAAATGAGTATATGCATATATACGTACAGGTATGTGCATACCGACATCCACCTGTATGTATAGGTGCATATCTGGGTACAGGACAATGCAAACAAAACGTAGACGAGAAAACACACAAGCCACATAAAGAACATTCTACTTCATCAGCTACCCCCGTTTTAACACCGGCGTTTCGAAGAGCTGGGCAGGACGCATCGTTAAAACGGCTCTTCCCATGGACCACAAATTAAATTTGTATACACAAATTAAATCTTGCCATGGAGGAATGTAGTGGCGGACACAAAACAAGACAGGAAAACAAACAGAAAAGGCTTTACGGCCAGACGAGAAAAATTGTGTGTATGAACGCTGTGAGGCACGAACTTGAAAGGGACGAAGTAGTTACGCGTGTTTGCTCGGCGATAGCCAAGGAAGAAAAGGATTATTGATATATATATATATATATATATATATATATATGTATGTATGTATCATTGCTATTATGCAAAAGTGTCGTAAGTTCAAAACGTTGCTTTTTCAGAAAACGAAGAAATAGTTTCACCATTCTTTAGCAAAACTGTTGTAGTACACTTTGACAATTTTTGATATCTTGGAATCTGAAGCAGTTGGAGATACGATAGTTTGACCACAAAAGAACCGGCTATTCAAAGCAAAAATAAATATTGAAAAAAAAATGCATTTGGCCAAATTTAGATATACAACAGTTTAACATAATAGCAACAATATGTGTGTGTGTGTATATATATATATATATATATATACATACAAGAAATATAAATATTAATATTATTTGAAATAATATTACTACCCAGCAAGAATAAAGCACCATAAAAAGAAGAATTTATAAATATACAAAATTGATATACACGAAGTATGATCATTGCTAGAAATAGCAGCCGGTAAGCTATCAGCACTATGTAGAACTTCACTGAATGTTTACAGGCAGAGATGTTTGCAAGCAGTGAATATAGGAAAATTCCATCTTACTTCCATACAGACTGTTAGAGGAATGAAGGATAATTCATTATTGCAGTTTTAAACTTTTTGGATCATGTGCATGAGCACGAATCCAATTGGTTATCTTCCGTTGAGTCTACCATTGACAACAAAATTTTCAAAATATATACTACATCTTTGCCTGTTTACTTGGCTTTAAATCTCAGTTAAAATCACAACGAAGATCAATGAAAAAATATGCAAGAAATATAAATATTATTAACAATAATATTACAATCCAGCAAGAATAAAGCACCATAAAAGGTAGAATTATAAATATACAAAGTTGATGTACAGAAAGTACAGTCATTGCTAGAAACAGCAGCTGGTAAGCTCTAACTCCTCATGTTTATTTGTGAGATGTGACAGCAAAGAAGAGCACACATTCACTCTCTGCGTGTGATTAGACTTGGAAAGTTTGTGAGGAACCCATGACCCAATTTGCTGACTTTTCTGATGGCATGCAGGTGTCGATTAATGGCTGAATGACAAAATCCAAGCTTCTGTGCTAATTCCTGATGGGATTTTGTTCCACCAGGGTTTGCAGGACATCCCTGTTGAGCTCTACAGATCTTCTAGGACAAGGCTCATTTTCTAGGCTCGGAATTTCTGGAACCATCATTGATACTGGCCTACACTTATTATCTGATCCCCATATACTGCATTAATATTCCTCTTGTTTTCTGTTGCATTGTTGCCTTTATTGAACGCAAAGCAAAATATGCTGAATATGCTCCTTTGTCACTTCCATTACAGCTTTGTAAAAATAACTGCTAAAATCTAACTGCACTCTTCAAAACTTGCACTAAGAATAAGGACAAGGTAAAATTACTACCTGCTTTTATAGCAAGTTGACGCAGGTAGTTTATCCCATCCCCCTCCAACTGCATTATTTATGGGATGATCCACTATATATATATATATATATATATATCCTTTTATTCTTTTACTTGTTTCAGTCATTTGACTGTGGCTATGCCAGAGACACAAACATACATATATATATATACACAACAGGCTTCTTTCAGTTTCTATCTACCAAATCAACTCATAAGGCTTTGATCGGCCCAAGGCTATAGTAGAAGACACTTGCTCAAGGTGCCATGTAGTTGGTAAGCAAGCTACTTACCACACAGCCACTCCTACGCCTATATACATATATACTAGCTGACATACCCTGTAATTCCCAGGAAAGCGGGGCTTATCCTTTGGTTCCATTCTCATAATTGTTTTACGAATCCGATAACAACAATACAAAGTATGTAGCCCTTAAACCGGTTTTTGTGCATTTACAGAGAATACCGAACTGTCTTACACAGGATCTTGTTTTTAGGACTTCCTAATAAGTTACGAATACTCAAATTGTGAAGTCAGTTATGAAATAACATGAAATTAGTTACCTGATAGTAAGAATTCAAATAAAGTAGCCCCCAAAAGGGCTTTAATGCACTCCCCCAGTATATAGAACTTAGGAGAAAATACTAATAAGGTATGTATACTAAAATCGTGAAGCATGGTGGGTAATAACAATTCATAACTTTGAAAAGGGCTTTTGTGCATTCCCAGCGAATATTACCCTAGTGTTGGTATATTCATGAATAAGTCACTAACGGAAATAAGTTGATCTGTTATTTAGGAAAATACTATTTACTTGTTTAAGAACTGTACTGGATAAACTGCGAAAATAACTCTAACAGTTCAAATACTAAGAAATGAGCATACTCAATTTCATTTTTACCAAATAGTTTAAGAAAATGAATGTGTTATTTCCCCTTGGCTATATATAAGGATCCCTTTCAACAATCTGAGTATGCCATGAGGTTTCCAGACATGAGTTCTACTCATGTATCATTTCATCAAAATTGATAAAACGATGAGGAGTTAGCTAACAACTCCACAAACACACCCACAGACAGAATTTCCCACATATGTAGTGGATATTTCTTCAAAACCAGAAAATATGTGTGACAAACAAGAAAATATGTGCAAGTTCTCAATGCATGGCACCTTGGACAAATATCTGTTACTCAGGCCAACCAATGATTGTGGAATTCATAGACAAAATCTGTATGAAAGCCTTTCATATATCACACAGACAGCCATGTACAGATCTGGATATTAAACTGGTGCTTCTGTTTAAACAAAAAAATAAAATGATATTGTGAAAACTATGTTGTAAACTAATATTACTTTCCTTCCAGATTGTACTTGGCTTCAAAATAAAATGGTGAACCTAGAGAGATTAAAAGAATACAAGTGGCCTGGGGAATAGAAAAGGAAGGTAGCAGGGTATGCAGTTTGTGCTAGTATGAGTAGCAAGGTCGTTGTTGACAACTTAAAGCTCCCACAGTGCACAGCCCAGAGGTGAGGAAGGAATTAGGACAGTAACTGATATTGTGGCTGCGAGGAAAACTCATAATTGCAGTAAACAAATTTCAGTGAGAGATACTGATTTCATGCAGTAAGTCAAGCAGTTCATTGAGGAAGAACACTCTATTGGGATACAGGAGATTGTCAGGCAACTGGGCTGTGATGAAAAGACCATTAGGACTTGTGTAATGAAGACCTTCATTACAAGTCTTACAAGATGCAGATAGGACAGTTGCTCACACAGAAGTCCAAGGAGAACTGCATGAAGCAGGCCAAGAAGCTGTTGAACAAGTTGAAACATCTCCTGGAATCGAACTTGATGTGGTTTTTCCAAGATGAAAGAAAACTTTTTGCCAGAATAATGCACAGAACAAGCAGAATAACAAGTGGTTAGCAGTTAGCCCACATGATGTTCTCAGGGTTGTGAAAACCAGGTTTCCTGTCCACATCATGGCTTTTCACATGCTCAGTAGTGAGAGACATGTCATGCCCTATCACATCTTTAATGTAGGCCTGAAGGTGAACCAGGGGTTTTGGAGGCTGTAGTGAAGCCCTAGATTGAAGAAGTATTAGAGGGAAGATCTTATGTGTTCCAGTAAGATTCTGCACCTATGCATATAGCCAGGAAGACTCAAAAAAGTGACTCTCAAACAACTTTTACAACCATGCCAACCTGGACATGTGGCCTCCCAATTCTCAAGACTGCAATCCTCCAGACTATTTTTTTGAGGTGCAGTCAAGAGAGTCACCAATAAAATTGTCTGCAACACCAAGAACGAGCTGGAGCAGTGCATCTACCAGACATTCCAAGATTAATTGGATACAACTGTGAAATGTACCTGTTCCCAATTTTGTGGTAACCTTGAAGAGATTGTTAAAATGGGGGAAGGGGAGTGATATTGAATTATCATATAGGATACAGGTCCAGTAACTTGACGTATCTATGCCTTTTTCCTGAACTCTGCTGGCTGCGCCAATTCAATGTTCACACCCTGTACATATCTCTGCATATATGTGTGTGTATGTGTATTTGTGCATTTGTGTGAATGCTTACATTCTATACTTATGGAAACAAAGATGTCATTCAGTGGCACCAAGTTAAGCTATAGCCCTGAATTTTGAAGACAAGTGGATTAAAATACCTTACTTGCAAAACAGGTACAGTTTAGCAGCAGAAAGGGTACCTGACTGCGAAACAATCTGTTTATAAAAAATATTTGTTCAACCCCTGTTAGCAACAGAAATGAATATAGAAACATGCATATTTTTTCTGGCTACAGACATTGGGCTGTGGCCACGCTGGGGCAGAGCCTACATGAA
The DNA here is from genome assembly GCF_046866305.1 of Octopus bimaculoides. Classification (NCBI taxonomy): domain Eukaryota; kingdom Metazoa; phylum Mollusca; class Cephalopoda; order Octopoda; family Octopodidae; genus Octopus; species Octopus bimaculoides. The sequence continues at coordinate 22,263,063 of NC_142952.1, forward strand.
TTTTTAATCAATTATTTCTCTTCAGTGTTTAGAATGGTACAAATTTATTTACTGAATTAGGTGACATCCATTGAAAATTAACTCCTTTTAATGTATTTGGATACATCTGTCGTCATTTATCATGAGGATCTAGTTTCAAGAAAACACAGTGATAAATTAATCATTTCCATGCCCTTTACAAATGGAACAACTGATATGACATGTCTGTTATCAAACGCTCATTGAAATATTTTCAGATGCTGAATGCCATCCCCACTTCCCATGTTTCCTCCCATATCCCTTTCCCAGTTTTCAGATTTGGTACTGTCAATGTAGGCACATTGAAAGGTAGGTCTAGCAAGATTATTGAGATGCTTGAAGCATGTTACATTCAAGAAGGTGGAGGGAAGCTTCAGCCAGGTTATTCACAGGCAAGACATAAGTATTAAATCCTCTAGGAAGGTAACAGTGACGGGGTAGGTGGTGTGGGCATACTTTTTGCAGAGAAATGGGTTGATAAGGTCATAAAGGTAGTCAGAGTAGTAAAGCAATAATTATGTCTGCCGATGACACCCCCACCCCAGGTGGGTCTGTCAAACACACAAAAGGACCACTTTTATGATATCCTTCTGCAGGCTACCTCAAAAGACAAATGACAATAACTTTATCTTCATGGCTGGTGATTTCAATGGACATGTTGGACAGCAGCCAGGTATATTCCATGGTGTACATGGGGTCCATGGAATTGGTTCCCCAAACAAGAGGGAACAAGGCTGCTGGAATTCTGTGATGTGAATAACCTAATGATCTACAACACCAACTTCAGGAAGCCTGCCAGTCACCTGATAACCTATCAATCAGGCGACCATGCTAGCCAGATTGATTACATTTTCACCAGACAGCAAGATACATGGTTGCTCATAAATGCAAAGACCTTCCCTGGTGAAGAATGTATACCCCAGCATAGACTAGTCATTAGTGACTTTAGACTTCAGGCCAGAAGGATGCCAAGAAGCAGACCAATCTGGAAAAGAAGAATTTGGAAGCTTAAGATTCATATGGTCAGAGATTTAGGGGCATCCTAATTGAGAAATTTAATGAGGAGGAACTACAGACTTGTAAAAAAAAAGGGGCAACTGGAAATTCCTGTGGGACAGCTTGCTGAGTGCCACAAGCCAAATACGCAACTGGTGCAAAATACCACCCAGACCTAGGGTGAGATGGTGGTGGAACGATGCTGTAGACAAGACCATCAGAACAAAGAAACAGGCCTTGAAGAACTGGAAGAGTGGTGTTAACAGAGAACTATAAAAGATAGTTAGGAGGGAGGCTAGAAAACAGGTATACTCAGCCAGGGAAGAAGCAGAAAGGAGGAAGTTAGCTAATATTCTGCGTCATGAGGACCAGAAGTTTGAAGTGTTCCGGATTGCAAGACAGTGTATCAGAGAGAATCATGATGTGGTAGGAGAGAAATGTGCTCACATGGATGATAGCTCACTTACAGTTAGTGATTTTGCAAGGAAGGAGTCTTGGAAGTGTTGATATTAAAGGCAGCTAAATGTAGAGAATGCATGGCAGGGGAGCCAGCCTAATGTGGACCCAACAGGGGATGTTTATTCAAATTGACAGTAGCTTAGTAGATAAAGCAATTAAGGATACGAAGACAGGGAAAACTGCTGGCCCATCGGGAATCACTGCTGAGATGCTTAAAATCTCTGGCAGAACGGGATATGACATGGCCACCCATATAGTTAATCAGGTTGTCATACTCAATGATTGGTGTAGCAACATAATAGTCAACTGTTACAATGGCAAAGCTGATGCACTAGACAGACATAATTACAGAAGTATCAAATTCCTGAACCACATGATGGAAGTTGCAGAAAGGATCATAACTGAATTAATTAGGAAGATGCAGTTTGAATTTGTGTCAGGGAGAAGCACCACCGATGCTATATTCCTGGTGAGGCAACTACAGGAGAAATATTTGGCTAAGGATAAACCTTGGTTTCTGGCTTTTCTTGACATGGAGAAACCTGTGCCCATGCTGCGTAAAAGCACCCAGTATACTTTGTAAAGTCATTGGCATTAGGAAGGGCATCCAGCTGTAGAAATCATGCCAAAACAGACATGGAGCCTGAACATCTTGTCAGCATGGAAAATGGATGTTAAATGATGATGATGATGATAAATTCTTTGCAATGCTTCGAACGCTCTAGGCAATCTACTTCGCAGTGGAGGAGGGTGTTCTGAAGTTGTAGTAGCCAGAATAAGGAAAGTGTAGTAAAAGTCATGAGTGCTGTTACTTTCTGCTGACAACAAGGGAGTCTCTCTCTTTGCGTGATGTGAGTATACAAATTATGATATTGGATGTATAATGTCAGTATGCATGTATGTTGAGACATAGAGGAAACTCAAATATAAGAGAAATCAAATGTAGTGTGCAAGACAGAAGGATATGTAATGCATATGGATGATGGTAGATTGGGAAAAAAATGCCAGGTGATACATGTGTAAGGACAGACTTGAAGAAGAAGACTGAGGAAGACCGGGGCAAATGCAGAGGAAACTGATCTAATAATGCTGAACCTCACAAAAGAATGCAATATATGGTGCAACCCTGTGTTGAGGAAAGATGTGTCCAACCCATGCAAGCATGGAAAATCGGATATAAAAGTGATGTGTTCGATATATCATCATCAGCATCATCACCATCGTTCTACATCTGTTATCTACGCTGGCATGGATCAAATGGGTGTTCATGGACCAAGGGAGTTTTTAAGAGGACTTTCTGTCCACTAAATTTTGCTCACAAGGCAATGGCCAACATGAAGCTAGAGCAGAAGAACCCAACATGAAGCTAGAGCAGAAGAACCCAACATGAAGCTAGAGCAGAAGAACCCAACATGAAGCTAGAGCAGAAGAACCCAACATGAAGCTAGAGCAGAAGAACCCAACATGAAGCTAGAGCAGAAGAACCCAACATGAAGCTAGAGCAGAAGAACCCAACATGAAGCTAGAGCAGAAGAACCCAACATGAAGCTAGAGCAGAAGAACCCAACATGAAGCTAGAGCAGAAGAACCCAACATGAAGCTAGAGCAGAAGAACCCAACATGAAGCTAGAGCAGAAGAACCCAACATGAAGCTAGAGCAGAAGAACCCAACATGAAGCTAGAGCAGAAGAACCCAACATGAAGCTAGAGCAGAAGAACCCAACATGAAGCTAGAGCAGAAGAACCCAACATGTTGCAAGGCGGGACTGAACCTGAATCCATGCAATTGCAAAGTGAACTTCTTAATCAGACAACCATGCCTCCACCTTATTTTCATCAGATATTACAAATTCATTCCTAACAACATATCATGAATAGATAACACTATTATATCCTGATGGTCACAAAGGAATACACTTATTTGCATAACTGTATAACAATACATCCCCCTCTCTCTCTTTCTCTTTTCCTATCACACACACACACACACACACACACACACACACTCTCTCTCTCACTCTCACTCTCTTTCTCTCTCTCTCTCTCTCTCTGTATAGATTATTATATAATTTCTCATCTTCTTACATCATTGCAGATCATTATTAAAATATTCCTATTGTCACACCACATCCATCTCATGCACTCATTTGTTGACATTTATGTTTATTTCTTTAGTTAGTTATTATCCATCATTGCCTAGGGGTACTTTACTCCACTTGGTGCTCACGGAAGAAGCAATTCATTGTTTAGCAATATCCAATTGTGAAAAATTACTTCATACATATTTCACATACATGCATATACAAATATATGTGTGTGTGTGTATACATACATATGTATCGTTATATACATACATACGTATTGTTATATACATACAGATCATTAAATACGTACATACATATATATATATATATATATATATATATATATATATATATGCATATACATATATATATGCATATACAAATATGTATGCATACACATATATATATATATGCAATATATATATGTGCATATACATACATATATATGCATGTATATATGCATATACATACATATATATGCATGCATATATATATGCATATATATGTGCATATATATATATGCATATATATATATGCATATATATATATGCATATATATATGTGTGTGTGTATGTGTGTATATATATATATATACACACACACACAAGAAATTTTTGTCTCTTTTTATAGAAACAAAACGGGTTTATAGGAATGCAAAAAAAGAAGTGTTCAAATGTAATTGAGACAGAGATAAAAAACATTGATCATAGAACAAACATCAAATTCGGGTCAATGGTTTTATATATAACACCCTACCTCTAAACATTTGATCATATATAAATATTACCATGGTTCTTCAATTAAAAAATTTACATATACAAAAAATACAAAAGGTAAAAATATATATGCAATTAAAATACAAATATATAGAACAGCCTATCAAAAAGGTAAATATAACCAACTAAAAATTCATAAAAATTCCAAAATGTGTCATGCTACTAAATAACTAAATAAACTAAGATAAAATAAAATGTCAATTGACTAAAAAAGATTTTTTTAAAAGTTTTTTTTTACTCCCATCACACAAGAGTGTGTCCCAAAAGTTCAATTCTTGAAACCATGGTAGGTTAGAGTCCAGGAGCAACAAGAGTTCCACAAATCAATTCAAACACATCTATGGCCATTTTGGGAGTTCATTGCCGTGGTTCAATTATGTTTAAAGTGCTACTGGGCAATGTCCCCCTCATCAGGATGAACAGGGCACGCACAAAAAAACCAAAAATTTCATACAACACCGCATGGCTAATTTAAAGATAAACCCATCACAGGACCAGTCCAAAATTTTCTACCCCACCCCAAAGAAAAAGTATTATTTCATTGCTAAACATGCAGGTGGATGCTGTTAATAGAAATTTTAAATCCCCGGTTTCGAAATCCTGTAAAACTATATATTATTTACTACATCTACTTTTACTTCTATACACTTTCAGAAAAGTAGAAGAAAACTTATGATTGCAAAAAGGGATCACCTCAGTAAATTTATTTAAAGTTTTAGTCCCAAAAGACTTAAGGATGGCAAGGGATTCCCTTACACATAACTTACACTTATTAATATTAACTCTGAAATAAGGGGCCCTTGATATAACAGACAATTTAAGAGAATAACTTTTATTATTCCTCTTTAAACTATGTGTATAAGAGGCAAGCGTAGTAGAGTTACAATATTTTTTGTTCAAAAACAAATTCATGTAGGCTCTATACCTAGCCTTAAAATTTACAGTACTGCCTATATAAAACTTATCCAAATTACTCTCTTCTTTAACAATGCATTTATATATGGCATTTGTAGTGAGACAGAACCCATCAAGAGGACATAATCCAGGGTTTCTACAATTACAGGATTTGCATGAGCCATCCCTAACATTATTACTAATACTAACATTATTTATCTGGCTTCCCGCACTCTTTCCTTCACATATCTCATCACTGGGGGTTGAAAAGACTGGTGGGAGCAAAATGGTTTGTAGCACTAACCTTAGGCATATTAGAGCTTACCTGCCCAATACCAGGGTTTCCAGCAGAAGAATAATTCCTGTGCATTTGCCAATTTAACTTGCTTCTATTAATAGATGCAATAATGGAGGCCAAATTTGGCATTATTGAGTAAGAAAATTTGATGGAAGTCTTATTGCAGATGCTGTAGTATTTATGATTCTTTGGGAAATTCTTCAGAATCCTAAAAAAATTGCTTGGGCAAGTTTCTTACTGTAAGAGAAAAAGGAGGGGGGGGGGGGGGGGCTGAACCATATCACTTCCTGTATTCTAGAATGTGAGCTCTTGGTTTTACCCATCTCCCTCACTACCACTATCTATTCCTAACCTCTTTATATACGTGTCTAATTGATGGCTTATATTGGTTGCAATCAGATAATGCATTGCATTTCTCCCAACTATCCGTGACATGGTAAGGTGGTAGACCAGCCATTTTGTCTTTAAGTCTCATGTTAGGTATATATGAAATTTTAGTTTTCAAGCAGCTTAGAGCGTTGTTGTATACCGACGCATGTTGATCAAAAATCTCTTCGTTTGCGGACAAGTTAGAGATTCTGATCGAGATAGCAGTAATGATGTTATCAGTAGTGGATTTCAGATGATTGGAGGAGACATTGATATATGAGATGGATTTGTTTGGTTTATGAAATGGGTAGTATAAACCCGTATCCCAATTCAAGGTAACACTGCAGTTAACATAAAAAATAATGCTAAGATTAACGAAATCCTTTAAGAAAACCTCTCAGGGATTTCCTCAATCTATTCAATGCAGTTTTTAGACTGGCCACGTACAGCTAGAAGTGCATCATCCCTATATAACCCACCCAGTGAGGAGGGGAATACTATCTTTAATCTGCGAAAGGAGATATAGGCCTACTAAAATTGGTCACCTATGCTGAATCAGATGACAACCATAGTAATATTGAAGAATTGGTGGCATAAGCCCTCTGCCAATCACACTCGTTGTAGGAGATGAGGGTCTCCCTTGCCGCTAAAATAACATCAATTACTCAACTAGGGATATTCGCAAATTTGCAAGCGAAAATCAGGGCCTTATTTAGCAATATAGGGGATATGGAATTGTAATAATTTGAGATATCAAACTGTATAAAAATCTAAATTAGGCTTATCAATAAGGGAGTCAAACTATAGGATAACATCCGCAGTAAGTTCCATAGTGGAAGCTATAAACCCTATCCCTCATGATGGGAATAATCTGATCAATAATTATTTACTGATTCTGCCCAAATCAGACTTGGTTGAGCAGATTAATCTAAATCAAAGGATTTGATAAAAAATCATTAGATTGCCCTTCAAGAGGACAATTGGGAGTTTTTGGGGCATAAGGTTGGGTTCAATCAGGCAGGCCCCAAACCAGAGATGATTTCTAAATGAGTG
>NC_142952.1:22270509-22313009 GCF_046866305.1 Octopus bimaculoides
GCACCTCTGATTTGCACTACCAATACCTGCAAGTAAGTTCTGCTCATTGTGGATCCTAACATGTCTTTTAAGACCCCCATTGGATTTGCAAGCCCTCTGGTACACACCACATTCAAACGTGTGCACAGACATATAATCAGAATAGCTGGTTGAAGTTTGTTTTCCATGGGTTCGCAGGTGAGATTTGAGATTTGAGGCCAGCCAAGGACAGACATGGTCTGTCACAGACTGTGCACACAAAAAGGTCCTTGTCATTCACCTTCTCGATCTTTACATTTTTCCTTAAATATCTCTTGAGTCCTGCTTGCGTCATCCTGGCCGCTTCAAACGCTTTCACTCCACTCCACACCCTTGTTCGCCATCCAACTCGATCTGAAGTGAGGGCTTCTATATCTTTTGGAGTCATTCCAATTGACTTCATAGCAGTCCTTATGCCATCCTTAAACCTTTTTTTATGTTTATGCCGACAGCATTTCCCCTCTGCAAGCTCACCATAAAACAGCTGTTTTGGCATGCGTTCATCTGCCATTCAAACAATATGGCCACACCATCTCAATTGGTTCCTCAAAACCATGACTTTAATTGAGGGGATGCCTGTAGATGCAAGGATATCTGTGTTTGGAGTAAAAGAATTCCATTTAATTTTTAAAATATGACGAAGGCATTTTTGGTGGAATTTTTCTAACATTTTAAAATGCCTTTCATAACAATTCCAAGTTTCACAGGAATACAATAGGGATGTTAAGACAAATGATTTGTAAAGAGCCAGCTTTGTATTGTTATTTATATATCGCTGGCGCCAGACGCGTGACTCCAAGCCACCAAATGCTTTTGCTGCCCTTTGAATTCGCAGGTGTAGTTCCATATCAAGATTTCCATCATCTTGAACAGAGCTTCCCAGGTAGACAAATGAATTGACAACCTCAAGTAACTTTCCCTTAACAAAAATTTTAGGGGGGTTACAAACAGCACCATACACAGGTTGATACATTACAACTGGTTTTTTTTCAGATTGATAGTCAGGCCAAAATTATCACAAGCTGCATCAAATGCAGATACAAGGGATTGCAGACCCATTTCAGAATGACTAACCAGATCGCAATCGTCAGCATACAAAAGTTCCCTAATAAGTGAAGTAAAAACCTTCGTTTTAAACTTCAGTTGGGTTAAATTAAAAACATTCCCTGTTGTTCGATATTTTATGTAAATACCCTCCTCAGAGTTTTGAAAGGAATGTGACACCACAACGGCAAAATATATTGCAAAGAGGGTGGGTGCATCAAGGTCTCCTTGCTTTACTCCATTTTCCACAGCAAAAGATTCAGAAAGCGTACCACCAAAATTAACCCTAGCTCTCATATCCTGATGCAAAGCCCTGACCATGTTTATAAACTTTTCTGGGCAACCTATTTCCCCCAGAATTAGCCACAGAGCATTTCGATTAACAGTATCGAATGCTTTGCTCAAATCAACAAAGCAACGGTATACAGCAAGATTCTGTTCAATGCACTTCTCTTGTAATTGTCTGACAGTAAAGATACAATCAGCTGTGCCCCTGGAGAAACAAAAACCACACTGAGACTCAGACACTATATTTGGAACTATAAAGGTATTTAAACGTTCTAACAAAATGCGGGCAAGTACCTTTCCAACCACAGACAAAAGCGAAATCCCACGAAAATTACCACACAGATCCTTTGGCCCCGATTTATATAAGGAGACAAGAATGGTATCAATCAAGTCTTGAGGCACTTTCTCACTTCTCCAACAGTGACAAATCAAAATATTTAAGAGTTCCATCATTTTGTCACCCCCATATGCATATATATATATATATATATATATATATATATATATATATATATATATATACATATACATACATATATATGCATGTATATATATATATACATATATATGTATATACAGATATCTATATATGTATATACATATATCTATATATATGTATATACATATATATATGTATATATTCATATATATATACATACACACACATATATATATATATACGTATATATATATATGTATATACACATATATATATGCATATATTTATATATATATATATATATATATATATATATATATATATGTATATATACATATATATATATATGCATATATACGTATGTATATATATGTGTATGTATATATATGTATATGTATATATATATGCATATATACACATGTATATACATATATGCATATATACATATGTATATATATGTATATATATATGCATATATATGTATATATATGTGTATATATATATATATGTGTGTGTGTGTGTATGTATATATATATTTCGTTTTTGGATTTGGTTTGCAAGATTTTGTATGTGATTTCGTGTGTTGAAGCATATTCTATTGTGTCTGGGGAGAGTCATTTTCGTATTGTGCCTTAAAATTTAATACACTCACTGGTAAAATTTATTCCTTATTTTTATTTTCCTAGAATTTTCGTTGCGTCTTGCAACCTTTTCAGTAGTCAAGACTATTGAAAAGGTTGCAAGACACAATGAAAATTCTAGGAAAATAAAAATAAGAAATAAGGGGAAATTTTACCGGTGAGTATATTAAATTTTAAGGCACAATAAGAAAATGACTCTCCCCAGACACAACAGTATATATATATATATATATATATATATATATATATATATATATATATATATATATATATATATATATATATATATATATATATAGGCATAGGAGTGGCTGTGTGGTAAGTAGCTTGCTTACCAACCACATGGTTCCTGGTTCAGTCCCACTGCGTAGCACCTTGTGCAAGTGTCTTCTACTATAGCCTCGGACCAACCAAAGCCTTGTGAGTGGATTTGGTAGACGGAAACTGAAAGAAGCCTGTCGTATATATGTATATATGAGTTGCTATGCAGTGTGACTGAAGCCAGAACCATGTGGTTGGGAAGCAATCTTGTTACTACACAGCTCCACTTGTGCCAATACATATATATTGTAATTACATGAGGATCGTTGTTTAATTCAGTAGACAGGAGAAGGATGTGTAAAAGGAAGATGGTGTGTATCTGTAGGTTACAAGAATGTGAAACGAGAAACATGATACACATATCTTGATGCAGGCATGCCTGTGAAGGTAAGAAGACTGATTCCCAATCATATGATTTGGTAGGTGGAAATTGAAAGAAGCCAATTGTGTATGTTTGTGCATGTGTCTCCTTGTCTTGACATTACACAACAAGCAGTGTCATTCATTTCTAAAATTCAGTGCAAACACATCTGGCCATAAGCAAATATTACCCTGAAGTGAGGATCAGCGATTCAAAGTGCATCCAGCCATAGAAAATCTGCCACAATAAACTTCATCCAATCCATGCCAACATGGGAAAATAGACTTTAAGATTATGATGATGATGATGATGTTATATTTATATCACATCAAGGGTGTGACTTGCAACAACGGAGAATGAGGAGAGTACAAAAATGTACATTAGCAAATCCATGAAACAAAAACAGAACAAAGACCTACTCCATCGATATGGAAGAACAAACAATGAGCAAACAAAAATAGAAATCAACAAAAAACCTTGGAATATTCAATGATCAGATGGAACAATAAACAACAAAAAACAAACACATACTGGATTACAACACCTTAATAAATCTATTTAGTGTCACGTTGCGAGTTGAGGTTTTTTTTTTCTTTCTCTTTTTTTTTTTTTACTTTTTTTCTTCATCATTGTACTTAGAAGCGCTCAGTTTCTGTTGTTGAAGAGGAGAAGAAAAACAAAAGCACAAAGTAAATACTATCACACATTCTCTATTATCTGAAATAACAAATATTTTGATGACAATGATGGTGGTGGTGGTGGTGGTGGCGGAAGTGACAGAAAAGAAATAAAGGTGATGATTGTGGAAAGTGATGGTATTAAGGTAGAAATAGTAGTGGCACTCCATGTGGTGATGCTGACAGTGGTAATAATGGTGGGATAGTAATGGTGAGAACAGATTGTGGTGAGAACAGATGGTGGTGAGAACAGATGGTGGTGAGAACAGATGGTGGTGAGAATATAAAGATGGATAAGAAACAAGTTGTATCATGGCAGAGAAGAAACAAAAGAGGTGTAGAAAAGAAACAGAGTTGTTGTTGTTGTTGGTGGTGGTGGTGGTGGAGAAGGCAGTTGTTATTTAGCTACAATTCAGCTTGGATCAAGCCATTCCAGTTATGACCATTCCAGTTTAATTGAAGCCATTCCATTTTGTGTGTGTGTGTTGTATTACACTTTCCAACGTGTCCATTCAAGAGAGTGTGAGTTGAGGGTGATTATTTCTAGCAAGCTGTATGACCACATAGAGACTCCTCTCACTTGTAATTCAAAACTAAAGTGGACAGAAGAAGTAATATTCTACAGCAAAGATCATTTCTCTAACAGTCCTATTAGAATTCTTCCAATCATTCTTTCTTTCTTTTCCTCTTCCTTCTTATTATCACCGTTGCAGTCATTGGACTGCAGCCATCCTGGGCCACTGACAAATGGTTTTAGTTCAACAAACTGACCCCAGTACTCATTTACATGTAAATTTGTTACTTTTTCTATTGATCACTTTGATAAACTACTAAGTAATAAGAACATAAACAAACCAGCAGCAGTTGTCAAAGTCAGTGGTGGGAGAGGCACACATAAAAACACACACATATACGTAATATATACAAATACAACAAGCTTTCACATAGCTTCTGTCTACCAAATTCACTCACAAGCTATTGGTAAGCCCAAGGCTATAGTAGAAGAAACTTGCCCAAGGTGCCATGCAGTGGGATAGAACCTGAAACCATGTAGTTCAGCTTCCTAACAGTACAGCCATGTCTGCACCTATTAACCTACTTATCTTTTACTTGTTTAAGTCATTAGACTCCAGCCATACTGGATACTGCTTTGGAGTATTTCTAGTCAAATGAATTGATCCAGTACTTATTTTATTTTTAAGCCTGGCACTTATTCTAGCAGTCCCTCCTGCTGAACTGCTAACCTATGGAGACACAGACACATCAAAACTGGTTGTCAAGTGGTGGTGAGGGACACTCAGTGACATACACACATATAAATATATATGAAAGTACATGACTTAGTGGTTAGGGTGTTGCACTTATGATTGCAAGATTGTGGTTTCAATTCCCAGACTGGGCATTGCATTGTGTTCTCGAGCAAAACACTTCATTTCACATTGCTCTATGATCATTTCATCAACTGACATGAGGCATGTTGTACAAATAATGTCAATTTAATGGAGGGAGTGAGCTTATGTGAACACAAACATTTGATCACTGTAAACAAATCATCTGTGTAAGATGTTCAGCAAGAAATTGCAGAACCCTCATATGTTGCCTAATCAAGGGAGAGTCCATGATATATATACAACAGGGTTCTTTTAGTTTCTATCAAATCCACTCACAAGGTTTTGGTCTGCCCAAGGCTATAGTAGTGGGAATAAGCACAGGATCAGTGCATTCCATTCTAATAGAGGATTTGTGTATGTGGAGAGTGTCAGCGAAAAAGTAAAGCCAGATGCTTTTTAAACACACCTCGTAATCCAAGCATCCCTGGTTCAGAACAACACACCACTTGTTTGACAGGCTCCCTACTCTTCTGACTTGGTACTATCATGTATATGATAAATGAAGCATCAAATAACAAAATATAAAGAACAGAGAGCAATAGAATCTGGTCTTTTTTTTCCTGCTAATTAAAACTTTTTGTTTTTGCTTGGTTTACTTTAAACCTATTTGATTGATTGTTGGAAGTTTGAATTTAGTTTCGGTCTGTGGCATGCGTAAATTCTCATAGACAGTTGCTAGACGAATATCATAAACAAGAAGGAGTTGATAACAGAGCTCTAATGGACACCTACTTGCATACTGAACTCTTGTTAAAGGAGTCACTGTGCATGGTTTGTATGAATCTCACTATCCATTTATTTGGGTCTAGTTTTTTTTAATGGCCACCAAACAACAGGACCCTGTCGAAAGCCTTATCCAAGTTAACGAATGTTAGGTTTAGTGGCTTCTTCCATGCTGAGAACTTCTTTCGTTAATGTCCACTTAACCATGCTTGCATGGGTTGGACAGAGTCTGTTGAAGCATACTTTCCACAGTTAGATGCTTGTCCTATTGCCAATCTTCACGTGTTTCCAATATTTCTCATGGCCAGACATATTTTCTTGCAGATTGGAAATGAATAACACTGTTTGTATGATGTTAACACTTGTTTACAACTATTTTGCAGCTATCAAGGAGACATTAATGCATGCAACAGGCTTCTTATATAGATATAAGTTGGTCAATGAGATAAAGAAGAGTCAGTAATCTTGATTTTTAAAGGCTCTCATTTCAGACAAGTGAAATTAATGTGGCCATTGCAAAAACTGGACATGTGTAGGTCAATGTCTGAAGGTAAAAACAAGGATAGAAATGGAATTGGGAAGATAGGGGTGTCTGGTTTGAATGCTGCCAGCAGAATAAATCTTACAAAAAAGCATCCAAAGGACTGAAGAGGTAGGATGAAGAGGCTGCATTGATCCAAACTGCCTTTCCTTGTCACATCACAGTATTTCACTCTGGTAATGGACCTGATACTCTTGTGAGAAACCACAGAAACAAGGTTTGTTCTGATGCATTTTAACAACAGAAGTGTCAACACCTTCAAAACTTGACCAGATACAAACCTCAAAACACAAACCAAAAAAAAAAAAGAAACAATTTAAAAGATAAATCATGAAATGGCTAATTAAATGAATGAGAGGTCATTAGCTGCAAGTCAATCTGCCACAGTAGTAGTAGTAGTAGAAGTAGTTGTTGTTGTTGTTGTTATTGTTATTGTAGTAGTTGTTGCTGTCTCAAAGGACAGATCAATAGCATGGAAAGAAGGGAAAAAATATTAACAAAAATCAATATCATCATATTGTCCAAGTTGGCGTAGAATACAATGGAAATAGACTGAGCTGTGTCTTCAAAATATTCTTTATCCCACGCACATGCTCTGCTAGCCACACACTTCACTCACTCTCTCTCCCTCTATCTCGCTCTTACACACACACACAGCAACAACAGGGAATAGCCTACACAAGAATGATAATATTTATTCAGATGTATTGGTTTTGATTTTATTGCTGTTAATAGAATTTTAACATAAACTTCACTAAACCCACACTAATTTATGTAAACTCCCCCTCTCACCTAACATATTCCACCCCACAATTCCATCATATCAATTTAAAATGTTATCAAAGCCTAAATTTGAAATTTTTTAAAAACAAATTTGTTTTTATTGTTTCAAATATATCAGTTGATTAAAATGATACCACCAGTATATTAGTGGTACTATTTAACCAGCCACAGAAATATAAAAGTCTTACTTGCAACGAGGAAAGCTGAGGTTCAGTTTTAATTTGTATTTTGTTGTTAGAAGCAATTCTAATTTGTATTTTGATGTTTAATTTTTGCTATTTTCAAGCAAGATTTTTAAGTATGCAGTTCATGTTTATTTGACCTGTAATGTGAAGTATGGGTTCTTGAAAAAATTAAATAGAATGGAAATAATGATATCAAATTTTGGCACAAGGCCAGCAATTTCGGAGGAAGTCAATTACATTGAACCCAGTATTTAACTTACCTTATTGACCCAAAAGGATGAAAGGCAAAGTTGACATTGGTAGAACTTGAACTCAGAATGCAAAGACAGATGAAATGCAACTAAGCATTTTGCCCAGTGTGCTAACGATTCTGCCAGCTCATCGCCTTAAAAAAGTACAATAGAAATAATGTCCACACATATGTATAGTGCAACACTATTTCTTTTAGACATTGGTAGATACTAACATGAAATATTAGGTCATTAAGAAATGAAATGTCTGATTTTGAACTGAAAGTTTATTTTACTTTACCTCAACAAAAAGCAATGTAGTTAATCAAAGTATGCACCTAAATTATCAACGCAATTTTGCCATTTCATTGGTAGCTTATTTATGCTGGCAGCAAAGAATTCTGGAGAGCAAGAGGTGATGAAATCACGAAAGACTGTTTTTGCATCTTCTTCAGAAGCTTTCCCTTGCAAAAAGTTGTCTAATGCCTGGAAAACTTGATAATCAGTTGGTGCAAGGCCTCGTGAATATGGTGGATGACAGAGTACTTCCAAGTTCAGTTCCTGTAACCTGAGTAGCGTTCTTTGTGCAACATGTGGTTGAGCATTGTCTTGCAAGAGAATTGGCCTGTCTCTTTTGACCAAACTCACTTGTTTAATTGCAAGTTCATTCATCATTTCATCCAGTTGGTTGATGTATACATCTGCTGTAATTGACTTACGAGGTCCCATGAAGTTGTAGTGGATGACAACAGTGCTGGACCACCAAACAGACACCATTAGCGTTTTTTGGTGAATATTGTTTTTTTGGCACTTCGTCTCTACCCAACCACTGTGCAGAATGCTTGCTGTTGTTGAAAATCCATTTTTCATCACACGTAACAATGCGATGCAAAAATGGTTCACTTTTATGCCGAGACAGCAAAGAACAGCAAGTTTTAAGACGTCTCATTTGATGATCGTTCAGTTTGTGTAGTACCCACTTGTCCAGTTTCTTTACCTTGCCAATTTGTTACAGATGGCCCAGTACAGTTGGAATCGAAACATCAAACCTTGCTAACTCAAGCGCAGTTTGAGATGTATCCGCTTCTACTATAGTTTCCAGCATATCATTATCAACCTTGGCCTCAAGTCTACCATGGGGCTAATTTTCCAGACCAGAACTTCTCAAACCATTGATGTACAGTGTGTTTCTTCGCCACATCTTCCCCAAGCACCTCTTTGATGTTTCAAACTGTCTGGGATGCAGTGGTTCCATGATGAAAATCATATTCATAAACAACATGAATTTTTTATCTACCCATGCATTCACAAAAATTGATTTACAAGAGAAAATTCACAATATAATCAGACATCATGAATTGCATTTCGAAAAGTGATGATGTAACACTTCAATGTTGTAAAACAAAGAATTGTCAAGATAAAACATTAGAGTTAACGATTGTCAAACTTGGTGCATAAGAAAATCAGACATTTCATTCTTAATGACCTGATATATTCAAATACTGACCATGTCATCATCATTAATATAACACCCACTTTTGCATGGGTCAGATGAAACTCGTTGAGGCAGATTTTTTTCTATAGCTCAAGCTCTACTGGTTTCTGATATTTCTCTTAGTCAAACAATGAGCAACTCCATGGTCAGACATGTTTTTGTAGAGGAATGCAAACAAACTGACAATATTTGACTGAATAATGACTGTCTACAATCATTACACAAAAGTCAAGACAAGAGGAAGATACAAATATAAACAGAGACACATCTATACACACACATATACATGTGCTATATGTGCTATATGCCACACACACACACACACACACACACACTATATATATATATATATGTGAGACCAACAGAAGTCCTTCAAGACTAGATTTAACAAGCACAGGTCCTCCTTTAATATCCACAAGTGGAATGTCACAGCCCTAACTGGGTAAACATATGCCAATGTTGAAAGAAAGCAGCATGGATCAAGTGAAGAGTATTAG
This sequence comes from Octopus bimaculoides, assembly GCF_046866305.1. NCBI lineage: Eukaryota > Metazoa > Mollusca > Cephalopoda > Octopoda > Octopodidae > Octopus > Octopus bimaculoides. Next base: position 22,280,144 of record NC_142952.1, read on the forward strand.
AGAGGTGCATACTTTACTTTGATAACAGCAGGAGGTGCAGGCTATGCAAAAGGTGGAGAAAAGAATTCTCCTAACAAATTCTTTCCATCTATGGGTACTTACAAAAACTGTAAAAGAAGAATTTTTGTGATCCCACTCACATGAAAAAATATATGCACTTGAGTACTGGGGGACTGTGCCATGATTAGAAACATCAGAGATTCCACCAATGATACATGAGAGGGGGAAGTTAGGGAAGGGAAGGTGATGAGTAACACTACTGAAGTGGGATGAAGAGTAGTAGAATAGTAATGTAACACACACACACACACACACACATATGAGTAATGTCAGAGTGTATGTATATCAGAGTGAAAATGATTTAAGAGAAAGATTGGGCAGAAAAGGCATCAGTTGTAGTGTGTAAGGGAGAAGACTTTGCTGGTATGGTTATGTGGTGTGTATGGATGAGGACAGCTGTATAAGGAACTACTGATCTCTAATTATGGAACAAACCTCTGGAAGGGGAAGACTCAGAAAGATGTGAGATGAAGTTGTGAGAAAGGATCTTCAAACATTGGGCCTCACAGATGACATGACAAGGGGCCAAGACCTCTTGCAGTTTGCTGTACCTGAGAAGACATATCAAGCTAATTAAAACTGTGGCCATCCATACATACAGGTATGTCCTCCACATCCTGCTCTCAGCCAAAAGGCCCTTCACTTGAGGGCTTGTGAGTATTAGTGTCACATAAAAAACACTCGTGCCAGTGTCATGGAAAAGCACCCATGCAGGTGCCATGTAAAAGACCCTGTGCTGGTGCCATATAGAAGCATTTGTGCCAGTGCCATGCCAGAAGTATCCAGCACACTCTGTAAAGTGGTTGGGGTTAGGAAGGGCATCCAACCACAGAAACCATGCCAAAACAGACAAATGGAACCTGGGAAACATGTTAAATGATGATATAAAGTAAATATATATATATAGAGAGAGAGAGACACACACACACACACACACACACACACACACACACACACACACATTATTTATATTTTGGTTGAATCAATCTCTGGCTACACTGGAGTTTTACCTATGAATTCACAGGGTTATCAGCCAAATTATGAATGCAAATAATGGAGATTAAAGATACTTATAGAATTTCTTTCTGAGAATGGAATATAGAATATGTCTGTAGAAGAAAGAAAAAGGAAAAGGGGAAAGGAAAGAAGAGTAGGGATCTTAGTCTTGTGAGTTGTGTGGCAACCTCACTAGCGTTGGTACTATGAAAAGCACCCCCAGTCATTCTGTAAAATAATTGCCATTAGGAAGGACATTTAACCATAGAAATTAAGCTAAAGCAGAGAATGGAGCACAAGGCAGTTCTTGGATCTGTCAGATTCTGTAATACTTTCCAACCTACGCCAGCATGGAAGGTGGGTGTTAAAAGATGATATATATATATACATGTATGTGTGTGCACGCGCGCATGTGTGTGTGGATGCATGTCATCATCATCATCATTTGTGTGTGTGTGTGTGCATGCACATTTATATATGTGTGTGCACATTATCTGCATGTATGTATACGTAGATAAATTTACTTCTACTCTTATTGCAGTCAATGCAATAAGAAGTTTAGCTTCCTTCTTTCCAAGATCTTCCTGGCTGCTTGCACTGCAATCTAAACTTGCACTGTTGTTTGACAGATTTACTAATGAAACACGATACCACCGACATTGCTATTTAATTCCCACCGACATATCAACCATACGCAAACAGAAACATACCTAACAAATATACCAACACAAGCGCATCAATCATCCACCAACACAGACACAACATGACTAAAGATATCTGCTATATACGTATATATACATATATATAGCTGATGCACACACATACATAGAATGTCTTCTCATACAAAACTGCAAGAATATTTTCATATACACTTGCAGTAATAGTGAGTGGTCTGGTGTGTGGGTGTAAGGTAATGAGTTTGTGGCCATGCTGTGGCATCACCTTTTAAGATATAATCAATTAGAGTGAATCCCCACAAGTAATTTTTATCAACAGGATACTTATTTTATCAATGATTTCAGATAGAGGAAATGCTGTTTGGATCTAAATAGGATTTGAACTCAGAATGCAAACAGACACAACCAATTACCAAATATTTCAAAATGTTACATCCAATGCTCTAATGATTCTGCTCTCTATCTGTCAGCCAATACACTTATTTCTGCAATTAATTATTTCTTTGTATATTTAATTCACTACAGGATATTTTTTAAGGGAAGAAGAAATGGAAAGTTGTGATGTCTTTTGCCTTAACCCTTTAGCATTTAAACCAATCATATCCAGGCCAAATATTCTACCAAACTGGCCAGATTTGACCTCTCATATCTACCCTAAAATGTCATTCTGAAAATAAACAATCATATCATCAAAATCTTAAGCTGCGAAGCAGTGCCTGATTCAATCAAAACATTGTGAATAAAAAACAGAGCATCGGGCTCACAATCATGAGGTAGTGAGTTTGATTCCTAGACCAGGCTGTGTACTGTGTTCTTGAGCAAGACACTTTATTTCACATTGCACCAATTAACTCGGCTGTAGAAATGAGCTGCGATGTCTCCGATGCCAAGCTGTATTGGCAATTGCCTTTCCCTTGGATGACATCAATGACATGGAGAGGGAAGGTGGGTATGCATGGGTGACTGCTGGTCTTCCATAAAAACAACTGTGCCCAGATTTGTGCCTCAGAGGGGAATGTTCTAGGTGCAATCTCATGGTCATTCATGGCTGTGGGGAGATCTTTACCCTTTGCATTTGACAGAGTAATCTGGGAGCTAAAGGGTTAAGGGCTTTATGGGGATATTTGAAGAGAAAGCATTCTAACTAATAATCAAATACATGCTACTCTCAAACAAAGGAGTAGAAATTAAGTTGAGCTTAGCTCTTGCTCTAAGCACTTGTTGATTAACTCTTTCCATATCAACTCCATCTATGACCACCTCTATCTAGCCTGCGCCTCATTGTAAGGAGACTGCAAGAGGAATACTGAGATAGGGAGAAGGAGTCGTACATGTGCTTCGTTGATCTGGAGAAGGCATTTGATAAGGTTCCAAAGAAGGTCATTGAGTGGGCATTGAGAAAGAGAGGTGTACTAGAGGTAATAGTGGGGGCAGTAATGAGTTTGTATGAGGGGGTAAAGACAAGAGTTAGAATTGGAACAGAATTGTTGGAGAAGTTTGCAGTGAAAGTTGGTGTGCATCAGGGATCTGTGTTGTCACCATTCTTGTTTGCAGCAGTGGTTGATGTGGTGATGGAGAGTGCAAGAGAGGGACTGCTAATGGAGATACTGTATGCAGATGACCTTGTTCTGATGAGTGAGACGATGGAAGAATTGAGGGAGAAGTTTTGGAAATGGAAGGAGGTGTTTGAAAGCAAGGGTTTGAAGGTAAACCTCGGGAAGACAAAGGTGATGGTGAGCGGGATGGAAGGAGAAGTGTTAGTGTGTAAGGTGGATCCATGTGGTGTATGTGGGAGGAGGGTAATGGCAAATGTGGTGTTGTGTATGTGAGAAATGGATTCATGGTAGATGTATGAAAATGCAGAAGGTTATCCCAAGACTGACAAGAGAGTTTGTTTGTGGAAGATGTGACAAAGGAGCTGGGGGCTGGCAGAACCAGTGGAAACACTATGTGACGAGGTGGAGACAGTGAGAGGGTTTTGTTATTTGGGAGACAGGGTAGATGTAAGTGGTGGATGTGAAGCAGCTGTGACAGCAAGAGCGAGACCTAGGCTGGATGAAGTTCAGGGAATGTAAAGTGTTGTTATATGGGAGAAGATTCTCATTGAAGATGAAAGGAAGGGTCTATAGGAGTTGCATGAGAACTGCAATGCTGTATGGGAGTGAGACATGGTGTCTGAGGGAGAGAGAAATAGCAATTTTGAGAAGGACTGAGAGAGCAATGGTGAGAGAAATCTGTGGAGTGAAGCTGTTTGATAATAGGACTGAGGACCTGATGGGGATGCTGGGGTTGGAAGAATCGGTAGAACAGCTGGCAAGGGTGAATGGAGTGTGGTGGTATGGGCATGTGTTGAAGAGGGATGAGGAGCATGCTTTGAGGAGGGTGATTGTGGTTGAGGTAAATGGACTGTGAAAACGAGGTACACTGAGGAAATGGTGGAGGAGATTGGGAGGGTTGGTTTGAAAAAGGAGGATGCCCAAAACCGAGCAAGATGGGGAGATGGTGTGAGAGTGGTTGCTATGGCATTGAGGTAGATCCCCCCCCCACCACCACCACCATTAACAGGGACAAAACCTGGATTTAAAACACTGGATGATGGATGGATATATATATATTATCATCATCATCGTCGTTTAACGTCTGCTTTCCATGCTAGCATGGGTTGGACGATTGACTGAGGACTGGTGGACCAGGAGGTGACACCAGGCTCCAATCTGATCTGGCAGAGTTTCTACAGCTAGATGCCCTTCCTAACACCAACCACTGCGAGAGTGTAGTGGGTGCTTTTACGTGCCACCAGCACGAGGGCCAGTCAGGCAGTACTGGCAACGGCCATGCTCAAAATGCTGTATTTTACATGCCACCTGCACAGAAGCCAGTCCATCGGCAATGGCAACGATCTTGCTCGAACGTCTTTTCACATGCTACTGGCACAAGTGCCAGGAAGGCGACGTTGATAACAATCAACAGCCACGCTTGAAATGGTGTATTTTATGTGTCACCTGCACAGGAGCCAGTCCATCGGCACTGGCAACGATCTCGCTCAAATGTCTATATATATATATATATATATATACACACATGCATCTTTCAGTTTCTATCAACCAAATCCACTCATAAGGTCTATAGATTTAGTAAAAGACACTTGCCCAAGATGTAACATTGAGGAACAACCCCAGACCACTTGAGTGAGATGACAGCTTCTTCACCGTGCACCCACAATGCTTTATTCAAAACTTTTGGTAACCACTGTATAAATATATCTAAATTATTCAACTACCAATAATTGAACAACAACAACCAGATATATTTACTGGCATTCAAATAGAAAGAGTCCTTAGAGCTTGTCCAAGCTTTTCAGCTCATGGTTTGATTCCCTAAAGAGTATTTGAAGTGTCAACAATTGCCAACAACAGATATTATAAGTTTAGATTAAAAATTTATTAATTTTAACAAAGCCACTCAATTATTTTTTTAAAAAATTTGAAAAAACAGAAAAGAAAAGAAACAACAAAAATATAATTTGTGAAAAGTAAAAAGTGAAACCACACTGTATTACTGGTAATTTTATCAACTCAGCAGAAAGATGAAGTAAACACCAGTTGGATTTGAATTTGGAGAGATTAGACTTAAATATTGTATATTTAGTTCAACATTTCATTACTTCCACCACTTCATACCTTCTCTTTTGTGTTTTGTATCCTCACTTGCTTTCATATGTGATGTGTGCATGTGTGTGTATCTTTGATATAATTTTAACGAATACATGTTTATTATGGACTTCTGGTAATGTATGCACAATGGTATACCAGCCTTGGCCAGAGGGAAGTATTTATGGCTGGACTAAATTTTATGCGCATGTGCAAATACAAGTAATCTGTCATTAAAATTTCTACTTGGCAGACATTGCATGTTCAAATATCTCTACAACTTTTATTAAAGCTTGTTTCATATCCTTTTTTTTTTTCAGTTAATATTCTTCATTCATTCATCATTGTTTTTTAATATTAAATGCATGTTCTGTTAATAACTGCTTTGCAATATTTCATATTATAGCTGTCTGTTTAAAATTTTACATTTTCAATTGTTGCATTTTTTGCTGGCATCTACTAAGGATTAATATTTCATTGCTTGGCATACCTACACATGTGTGCCCCACCTGACTTTCTTTCCTCATAACTCCCAGAAAAATGCATATTTTTTAATGAAATTTTCTACAAATATGCTTCAGACAATGTAGATTCCAATAATTTGTAGTGGAACATGTTTTCTGTGGTCAGGGAGAGGAATTTCAGAAAATTCCCACAAGTAGGATTTGTTTCCATATAAATTTCAGAAAATGAATATTTTTTGATAAAATTTTCTACAAATAGCATTCAGAGTGTGTAGATTATGATTATATCAGAATTTAATATGAGAAATGAAAATTGGTAGGTTCACACACTTACTAACACATATCACAGATATTGACAAAATGAAACTCGAAATTTCTAAAAGAAAAAATGTGATGTGTGTGTGTCAGTATGTATGCTTGTTCTCACCTTTGTCTTTTCACATCAAATTCCAATATAATCACAATTTACACACTCTGAAAGGTATTTATAGAAAATTTCATTAAAAAATATCCATTTTTCTGAAAGTTGTGAGGAAACAGAGCCAACTTGTGGAAATTTTCTGATACTCCTCTCCCCACCCACAGAGAAATCTTTTCACAACAAATTCCAATATAATCAGAATCTACAACATCTGAAGCATATGTGTAGAAAATTTTATTAAAAAATACTTATTTTTCTGGAAACTATGTGAAAACAATGTCAGTAGGGCACATTTGTGTAGTTATGCCCATTGCTTTAACATAAGTCATACTAAGTTCACATTGCTATTAAACATCTACATATCAGCTTGCATCACTTCACTTTCATTTTGTAACAATATTTGATAATGTAACTGCATGTCATATATAAACAAACAATACACTTCTTTCATTTGGTTTGCATCAAGAGGGTGACAATAATGTGAATGAGATGGGCTCAATTTTTCACTACACATAAGGATAGATAGGATAATGGTAATTACAATAATATTGTGTATGGTAACGAATATGAATTGTATTAAAAATGCATCAAAGTGTGTGTATATATAAATGAATACACACACACTCACAGCCACATTAAAATCTATTGGCAGTATTTAGGTAGTAAATTTAATTGCATGTTCTTTTATCATAATTGCATTTCGTCTTGTAGCTCTATTTTATGTTTCCCACTATTGACATTCAAGCTTCCTTCATGTTGCAAGTCGTGCCAGCATTCTTTTCACATGCATGATATATGTATAATTATGCATATACACAGATGGAATTTATTTTCCAAGCAAGGTAATATTTCCCATGATCAGATATATTTTTCATGAAAGACTGAAAATGAACAGGCTTGTTTATAACCATCACATGACATCAAGACAGGAATAGACACAAATATGCGAACACACATGTACATGCATGCACACGCACACAAACACATACTTACACACACATCATTAGAAGGTGAAAACTTCTTGGCACTTAAGTTTTATATTTTCACTTTTAAAATAAGATCAGTATGTTAACTTGAATAGCATCAAAAAATTTGTGGCACCTATTTGTAAATGAAATGTTTTAAACTATATTTAATGTATTGAGTACTTCTACTTTTTGTTTATAAATACAAGCTTATCTCTCTCTCTCTCTTTTTCATACTTTCTCACTACACACACACACACACACACACACACACACACACACACACGTTTGTGCATATATTGAATTCACAATGATTTTTTTTTTGTTAGCTGTTGCTTGGTGCATAATGGATACAAGCATTGATAATCTGTTAAAACTGAAGTCAGCTGAAGATTCTGTTTGTGTCTATGTATATATGTACATATGTATAAATATATGTATTTATGCATCTATCAATGTATGTATATATGTGTGTCTTAATGTGTGTGCATATATATACATATATCTATATATATATGTATGTGTGTGTGTGTGCATATGCACATGCATACACATTTTAACACAGCAGCTGCAGAGAAGCATCAAAATACGAGTGAATGTAGAATAAATCAGAAAATAGTAAAAACAGACTGATGATAGCTTTCTATTCTAGCAATACTATCACATGCAAATTACTGTTTTGGAGGGGACAGTATAAAAAAATAAATAAAATATATACATAGTTCCTGTTGCAGCCAATAAAATATTTACTTGTTGTGCAATGTAGAAAAAGAAAAGAAAACCCCAAAATCATTAAACAGCTGACTGTATTTGCATTTATATGTTTCCATCTTGAAAACAGTACATTTATTTTCAAAGATGTCATTGTTTCACATGGAACATACTAAATATCTGCAGAGACATTCTCCTGCTTAGCATAGCTATTAGCATAATTTATGCTGAGATTGGAATACATGTGTATATAAATATATATATATATATTGGTTTCAAATTTTGATACTAGGCCAGCAAGCATGAGTGGGGAGGTAAGTTGATTATATCGACTCCAGTGCTCAACTGGTACTTATTTTATCAACCCTGAAAGGATGGAACACAAAGTTGACCTCAGCAGTTTTTGAACTCAGAATATAAAGACAGATGAAAAGTTGCTAAGCATTTTTCCTGACGTGGTTAACGATTCTGTCAGCTCGTTGCCTTATTACATGTATATATATTACCAATGTCATGTACTTAATGTATATACTTTGCTTATGTGCTTATTGGCAGTGGGATCTGTCCTGGGCAAAGTCCCTTGAAGATGTTGAGTGATAAGAAAAACACTGAATAAAAAAAAAACACTCAAACCAAATGAAATGAATTGCCCCATAGGCAAATGAGAATAGTGAGTATAAATAATTCACTGTTATTTCAGCCCACGCTCTTAACCACTATGCACATGGGCATATGGCATAGCGGTTAAGAGCACGGGCTACTAACCCCAAGATTCCAAGTTAGATTCCAGGCAGTGAACTTAATAATAATAATAATAATATCAAAAAATACCTTAGGAATGAGAACCCAAGTTTGAAATTTCCCGAAGACACCTGAAGAAGGCTGGAGGGTGTATTGGCTGAAACGTTGTGTTAACAACAAACAAGATGAGTACGAATATCCGTCAAATGTAAATAATGTAGTTCTAATATTGTTAATATTACTGATGTCACATACTTAAGGTATGGGTTTTGTTTATCTATTTATTAGCTGCAGAATTTCGTCCAAGGGAAATAGCTTTAAGTGTTGAAAAATATAGAACACTTCAAACCAGATGAAACAAATTGATCCAAACCAGATGAAATAAATAGATGAATAAGAAGAATGACTATCAATATTTTGCTGTTATTTCAGCTTTTCGACACCATATACCTGAGTCACCTCAAAACAAATTCAAATCATAAATGCAGATAGTTAAAATCTATCAACTGATGTGCAACAGTGTCACACAAGTGAAGCAAAATTCAAGTTTGAATTAGAAGCAGCTCTAATAATATAACAGGACTTTTCACTGAACAAATCCTGCAGCCAATAAATGCATAAACAAAGAACATACATTAAGCTGACATGAAAATGATGATGATGATAAAATACTGATCAGTTTACTTACGTCTATTTTCTTTGAAAGTTCTTTGGCTTTTTCCTCTAAAACTAATTCCAGTTGTCTCCTCTTCGTCTCCTCTTCTAAGGCGGTGTTACGTAAAGTTTCCATCTCTACGCGGTCAGCATCAATTTGTTTCACCATAAGTCCTTTGCTCTGTAACATTTCTAACAATTTTTTTATACTTTCATCCCTTGCAGCCAAGGTCTGTTTTTGGGTGGCAATTCTGATTTCCATTTCCTCCACAGTCTTCCGTAAAATAACAAGTTCTTTGTTTTGTTTGTCCTGTTCATATTTCATATTATCCATCTCCTCTTCACTAACCGTCCGGTTACTTACTGACTGTCGTGTCTGGTCCAGCTGTAACTGCAGCTCTTTCCCCAATGAACTTTGTCTCTGCAAAACAACAACAATGACATTCAGATGAAGAATTGGAAGCAAAATATGGCAGTTTTGAAAAAGATCAAGTAAAGAAAGAAAGTTTGGGGTTCATATTTTAAATGTGGCTGAAAGGGTTAAGAAACTCGTTTTGCAACCATGTAGTTTTGGGTTAAGTGTGCTGAACCAAGTATCTTCTACTACAGCCCTGGGCTGACCAATATCTTGTGAATGCATATGCTAGACAGAAACTTGTGAAAGCCTGTCATGTGTGTGTGTGTGTGTGTGTGCGTGTGTGTGCGTGTATATTTATGTCTTTCAAACACATACACAAATATATATATATATATATATATATATATATATATATTCACACACACACATGTACACAATGGTTTTCTTTCACTTTCTGTATGCCACATTCACTCACAAGGCTTATTCAGCCTGAAGCTGTAGAAGAAGACGCTTACTCAAGGTGGCACATAGTGAGACTGAACCCGGAACCATGTGGCTGGGAAGCGAACTTCTTACCATACAGACATGCCTGCACCTATCAATAAAGTTTAGTCAACACTGTGCGTATAAATGGATGTTAACATTGCTTTTATATACAATATCTTTGTGGACAGAAAAAACCTTATCAGTTGGACAAGCTTGTGTTGGGATTTCATCAGCAACTGCATTGCTGCTTTAACTATCCACCGAGACACCGCTTACAAAAGCCACTTTAAGTAACAAGGGCTTTAAGTAACATGGATAGACCAATTTGCATACATAATGCATTCTTGGTAGCTACTTCACTTAAAAAAAAATTACAGGTACATTTATAGTATTTTGTTTCAATGCTATACTGTTCTATGGAATATATATCTATAGAATTTTAACTCAGCACTGTATGTAAAAGACTGCTTTAAACAATTTGATTTTAAATAAAATATCTTTTTAATCTTTTATCTTTTATTTGTTTCAGTCATTAGACCACAGCCATGTGGGTGGGGGGGGGGGGGGGGCGGGGGTCACTGCCTTGAAGACAAAAGAAAAATAAACAGAGAGGAATCCTTTGATAATTTCTAATATGCAGGCATGACTGTGTGGGCAAATATCTCCTTCTAACTGCATTTATAACTCAAGCCAACCAAAATCTTGTGAGTGAATTTGGTAGATGGAAACTTTGAGAAATATTGTTGTGTGTGTGTGTGTGTGTGTGTGTTCATGTTTGTCCCTTCCCCATTGCCTGCCTGACAACCAATGTTGGTTTGTTTGTGCCTTTTGGCAAAAGAGAGTGATAGAATGAGTACTATAAGTAAGATAAGTACTGAAGTTGATTAGGTTGATTCAACCCTTCAAGGCAGTGCCCCAGCCTGACCACAGTCCAATGACTGAATCAAGTAAAATATAGGGTGGGCCAAAAGTCATGCACCAAAACGTTTGTCATTTTATTCATAGTTATTGAGTGAGAGCAGTACATGCCATCACAGTGACACTGGGGTAAAATATACAAAGCCCAGTATACCCATCATGACTACCTGTCTGATAAGGGTACACCAAGCACATACAACACAACTATATGTGCAATGTGATCTCATACCAAAATAAACAGTGCATGACTTTGCATGTGGGGCCCAATTAGAATTTTCTTCATGTCGAGTAGCCCATCCCACTCAAAGGGTTGCTTAAGGATGTTGAAGGAAACGCCCATGTTTCCAAAGGTGAATTATTAAAACCCCAAAGAATTCCTCTCAACACATGGCTATGATGCTCCACCACTACTTCTGCTCATGATCATATTGTCCTTCTATTATTTAGAAACCTTATTGTTTCTTTTTATCTAAATCTCATTTCATTATCACAATTACAAAGCGTTTCAGAATCGTTTACCTTTAAAGCAAAAAAACAAAACCAACGTAATTTCTAGACAATCAAATTTGGTACAGATTGATCCAGCGGTTTGGCTGTGCATAGAGGAAACACACACACAGAGTAAAAATAAAAGTGAAACAATAAAAGTGAAACAATAAAAGTGAAACAATAAAAGTGAAACTATAGTGTTATGGAAAGTGAAACTATTATACTGCTGCGAAAAAAAATGGGAAGGGTCTAGGGGGGGGGGTACAGCCTTCTACATGGACAAGGGGTAAAATTTGACCCCCTAGAATCTCCCCGAGTAATGAAAAACCTTCATGCCAAATTTGGTACAGATTGATCCAGCAATTTGGCCATGCATAGAGGAAACACACACATACGCACATACACAGAGGATTTTATATATAAAGATATATCAATGTCTTATGAAAGCTAGGGACAGACTTAAAAAGAGGAAATAATACAACTAATAATAATTCCAAACAAGATACTCTTATTGTCCTGATGACAACTGTCAGCAGATTCAAGACATGAAAAACCATGAGAGTTACTGGATCACTGGTTACCCGAGTAAAGAGGGCTAACTTGTATTAGTATTTCTCATTCATCCATCTTCTCTACCCACTATTCCTGGAAGGGCCATGGCAATAGGACCCTATGAAGAGTCACCCCTTCCATATCCTTCCAGGGTCCTATCAGAAGCAACTGTCACCACACATTCTGACTGGGTTCCCAAGTGTGACCACCCGAGACTATGGATATTGTCCAACCACCTGGCATATAGTCTACCCCTAGGTCTCCTGCCTGTTGGACTGGATTGAAGAATGTGCCTTGTGGATTCTTTCCTATAACATTCTAACCACATATCCATATTACTAGAACTGTGACCTTTTAACATAGATTAGATGATTGAGAATACTTAGAATTTGGTAGAAGTTGTTGTTGTTTTTGTTGTTGATCTCCAATAATCTGTGACTGAAATAACCAATGATCAAAGGTGTTCCAAACATGACCATTCCTCTTTATTCAGATATAAAGTATATCTAAGACTATATTATTCAATATCTTTCATTTTCCAAGACTGAAGCATGGGAGTAGAAGGAATACAGGCTGTTATTCTAAGCAGGTCAAGTGAAACTGTATGGTTAGTGATTAGGGTATTTGGCTCATGATTGAAAGGTTGTGAGTTCAATTCCTGGTAGCATGATCTGTCCATTGCTTCAGTCCACGCAGCTGCCAAAAATGAGTTGTACCTGTATTTGAGCACATAACAAATGAAATATTTGGGCTAGATATAGTGCCAAAAAAGGTTAAAAAAACAAAATCTGTCACAAAACCCCCATCATTTTAGGTTGCTTTTAGTTTACATTTCCATTAGTTATGTCACTCTTGAAATCACATTCTTACTAATTTTCTTTAACTTATAGCCAGAAGTCAATATGAGACTGATAATTTCAATTCTACATTTCCACAGAAAATATATGCTCCAATTTACAATGTCTTCTGCTAAATACAAGTCTGCTCTGAGGGCAGTAGAAATAATGAATAGCATCAACAGGGACTGCAAGGCAGCTTGCAGAAAACTTGAGACTAATAGAGACTGTGACACTTGCTGTTATCAGAATGCTACCAGATAGACACTAGAGATGCTTGGTGACTGATAGACATACCTTCAACAAAATGCTACTAGACAGGCTACACACAGACATCACGAACCCCAACAGCCCCTCAAAGAGCAAGACAAGCAGAGGCTAGATCCTGGCCAAATATGTATCAGTTGTGGAAAAGAGGTGCCTGCAACTATGATGCTGGACAGGACTATGCTTGTTAAAAAATAGTTTCCGTTGGTACCATGTCTAAGATTTGTGACAGATGCTTGGCTAAGAAAATAAGAGGCAAAAATAATATTCTGTTCCAATGGAAAAGTTAATATATCAGTCTTTAGTGAGTCACCAGAGACCCTAAAATAGCTTCTTACTGCCACTACTGAATAATCTGAGTAGTGAAGGTACATAGCTTAGTGATTAGGGTATTCGATTCATGATTGTAAGGTCATGAGTTCGATTCCCAGATGCACATTATGTCCTTGAGCTAGACACTTTATTTTACATGCTCCAGTCCATTCTGCTGGCAAAGATGAGTTGTACCTGTAATTCAAATGGCCAGCCTTGTTACATTTTGTGTCATATTGAATCTTTCTGAGAACTACATGAAGGGTATATGTGTCTGTGGAGTGCTCAGCAACTTACAGATTAATTTCACAAGCAGGCTGTTCTATTGGTCATATCAATTGGAACCGACTTGTTTCAGTCATTAGGCTGTGGCCATGCTGGGGCTTCACCTTGAGGAATTTTAGTTGAATTAATCATCCACAGGACTTATTCTTTGTAAGCTATGTACTTATTCTATTGATCTCTTTTGCCAAACCACTAAGTTACAGGGACGTAAGCACACCAACACCAGTTGTCAAGCGGCAGTGGGGGACAAATACAGATGCAAAGACACACACAACCACACATATACAACAGGCTTCTTTCAGTTTCCGTTGACCAAATCCACTCACAAGACTTTCGTTGATCTGAGGCTATAGAAAAAGTCACTTGCCCAAAGTGCCACACAGTGGGAGTGAATCCAGAACCATGTAGTTGGGAAGTAAACTTCTTACCACACAGCCATGCCTGTGCCTAACCTGGTATTTTTATTCAGTACACTCCAATTTGGTATAAGTCATCGACACAACAAATAGTGAAATATACTATTCATATCAAATACATAGGACAGTGCCAAATTGCGATAAAACCAGTGTAAAATAATTTAATGAAAATTAACTAATTAAGAGAAATAGAACAATGGTATATTAAATCAGTTATTCCTTGAACAACTCAGGGTCATTTATAGCTTCTTTTAACCCTGGGCAACATTGGGTGTTCCGTGTGTGTGTGTGTGGGATTGAACCTAATACTAATACATGGTTGTGGCCTTCCCTACAGAGGTCCCACATTAATGGCAATTCGATGACTGACTTCAGAGAGAAGAGAGGCAGAAGAGACCCCAGCCTCTCGTATATCAAGGTCATATGATGTGTTGTTCGTAAATGAATTTCATAGATTCAATTGCTGTTGTTAGAAAGTGACCTGAGGTTTAATATTCAATGGGAAGGTGAAAAATCTCAATCAATTTTAAACAGATAAAACAAAAGGTTCTCTCTCCATAATAAGTCAACTAATAGGTTTCCTCTTGTAAGCTGGTTGTGGGTAGTTTAACAAGGGTGCTTCTGTGTGTACAGCTGTGAGTGCATATTTGTTTGTGCATGCATATGCATAACTATACATGTGTATACATGCCTGTGTACATGTTTGTTTTTGTGCACGTATCTCTTTTGTAAGCATGTGAGTGTATTTCCATATGTGTGTGTGTGTGTGAGTGCAGTATCATGTCTGTGTGTTGTGTGCATATGTAGGTAAACATGAATGAACACACATACATTTTATGAGTGCGTATGTGCCTCCACATGTGAGTACCTGCATATACCACATGTATATGTATGAACATACAAGTCTCTGTATATATGTTTAAATGTGCATAAGTTAGTACATGTATGTGTACACATATTTGTGAGTGTGTGTGTGTATGTGTGTGTAAAGTGTAATAGGTTTAATGTAAGATAAACACAGAGTGACAGCTACATCAAGTTGATGAAAGATTGAAGTAGCAAATTAGTTGAAGGGCTTCTATAATACGAACACTGGAGCTGATGGATTCACTCATTTTCTCACTTTCTCTCTACCATGCAGACATTTTCTTTCTCTTTTGAATACCTGGGGGAGGGGGAGTAACTCTTATATATGTTAAGCCCTTCTTTGCTTTAGCTTAAAAAGTAAGGGCTAAGAAACAGGTCGTTGGTTAGAATTAGTGGTTCTCAACCAGGGCATCCATATAAGATTTTCTAGTTAAAATTAATCTGCAATAAATTGGTTATACCTCTGCAATACACAAAATATTCTATCAATTTTTTAATACAATTTTATACAAATAGATGTAAGCGTGACTGTGTGGTAAGAAGTTTGCTTCCTAATGCTTTCAGGTTCAGTCCCACTGCATGGCTACATTAGCCTCAGGCTGACCAAAGCCTTGTGAATGGATTTGGTAGGCAGAAACTGAGAGAAGCTCGTCATGTATGTGTGTGTGCATGTGTATGTGTGTGTGTGTATATATATATATATATATATATATATATATATATATATATATATATATGTAGATATAGATATATATAGATAGATAGATAGAAAGATAGATAGATAAATGGATGTGTGTGTCTCTGTGTTCGTGTTTGTCCCTCACCACTGCTTAACAACCGGTGTTGGTATTTATATCCCTGTAATTTAGCGGATTGGCAAAAGAGACTGATAGAAGTAGTACCAGGATTAAAAAAATAAAATAAAATAAAATAAGTATATGGAGTGATTCAATTGACTAAAAATTCAAGGCGCTGCCCCAGCATGGCCAGTCTGGTGACTGAAACAAGGAAAAAATACAAGATAAAAAAATTTCTAATATATTTAACTATGAAAATATATGATTTATTGAAACATCAGATGGTTAGGAGGGTAGATTCTAGTAAAACAGGGATGTAAAATCAAAGGGGTCCAAAGGTTAAAAATGGTTGAGAAACATTGGTCAGAATGAAAAGCGAAGTGGGCCTTACAATTTGAACATAAACATCAAGTCAAAGGGTGATGGTGTGTGATTATTTCAATGAATGTAATGGTACTACTAACTCAGAATTAGAAGCTAGCGTATATATAATTTCAGTAAAAACCAACTTACTGAACCATTACAAAATGTATCAGGTCATCCCATAAGTTCTGTCCGAATTTTGAATAAAGAAAACAAGTGATCAAATGTTATATTTAATTGAAATTTAATCACCAATGTACTTTCCCTGATTATCTATGACTTCCTTCCATCTATTTACAAGCTTTTTAATCCCATCAGTGTAAAACTCCTTTGGTTTCAAAGCGAAGAACTCTGAAATGTCAGTTTCGACCTCCTCCTGGCTTGCGAAAGTTATGTCCCTCAAATGATTCTGTAAACTACGAAACAAATGCTAGTCTGAAAGAGCAAGGTCGGGAGAATAAGTTGGATGAGGAATTTTTTCCCAACCAATCTCTTCGATCTTCTGTGATGTGATCTTTGCAGTGTGGAGTCGTGCATTGTCCTGATGAAGCATCATTCCTTTTCGATTCACTTAAGAGGGTAATTTGTTTTTTCTTCAAAACTTGGTTCAAACGCTCTAATTGCTAACAGTAGACTTGAGCATTGATTGTTGCATTAGGTGGTAACAATTCAAAGGGAATTACTCCTTTGCAATCCCACCAGATAGAGAGAAAAATCTTTTTTCCATGAAGTTCTCTTCTCGGTTGTGGTTGAGCTTTTTCCCTTTCACCAAGCCACTGTTTACAACGTTTAACATTTCGATAGATCCATTTTTCGTCACCAGTCACAAGTCTATCCAAAAAGGGTGAAATGAGTTTGCGAGAATGGGGAGAAGAGCAGATGTCAACTCAAGGTTTGCGGTTGCTTTCGGACAATTCATGAGGCACCCGTTTTCCAAGTTTAGGAACCTTTCCAAGTTGTTGAAGATGATGATGAACAGTTCTATGGTTTGAACTAAGCTTTATTGCCAATTCTTCAACTGATAATGCAGGATTTTCTTCACGTAATGCCTCAAGGAACTTATACTCAAACTCAACTGGATGTCTTGTTCGATCTTCATTTGCAAGGTTGAAATCTCCACTTCTGAATTTTGCCAACCATCTTCTGCAAGTTCTTTCATTCAAGCATTCTTTCCCATAAACTGAGTGTATATTTCGAGTCGCTTCGGATGCAGAGTTTCCTTTTTTTGTACTCATAAAGCATTATGTGCCTTAAATGCTCTTTGGATACTTCCATGTTAGAAAGGGTTTTAATTAAAGAAATTTTAACTCTATTATTCTGTAAAATAATATTTAATTAGTTTAAATGTACACAAATGCATAAAACTAATTTTTAATTCCATTAGACATTCTAAAATACTATTAAATTTCATTCAATTTAAAAAAAAGGTAAAATCGGACAGAACTTGTGGGATGACCTGATAAATACACCCTTCCTTGCACCTGAGAAAGTGAAGCCACTACACACACACACACACACACACACACAAGATAACACAGTGAGCATCTATGGGGTTGCTCATCTTACTGGAAGTAGGGCCAAATCTCTCTCAATTCACATCTTCATAGATAATGTAGTCCAACATATGACTAAAAAATATAGGATGGTCACAACTGGAATGCCTCCGATCATAAACCTGTCTCAATCAGGACTGACCTGGTGCTAAACAATCATGACAGCTTCTGAATAAGACTTGCTAAGGTAAAAAGAGATCTAGACGTAGTCTACTGCAAGGCAAGATAACAATTCACGCTGTGCGCTCTCTGTCTGTCTGTCTCTCTCTTTCTCACACACACGCATACACTTTTTTCATTCGTTTGTACACTCAGTCATATGTGTGAGTGTATATGAGAGATTGAATGTGGAAGCATGTGTGTACATGCAAGGAAATATCTCCCTAAAGCCAAATGTGTTTCCACAAAAAGTTCTCTTTGGAAACAAATGACACCACTTGTATGACAGTGATGCTTATTTACAGCAATGATGCAATGTCAAGATAGGGACACACAATGCACACATAAACATTATATTATGGCTTCCTAAGTTTCCATCTAATCCACAGGTGTGGTCAGTCTGATGCTATGGTAGAATAGAAGACACTAGTGACGGACTGACTGACTGACAGACATACATACATCGACTCCCAGAATGAAATCTTAAATATGTAAGAGACTTTCTATTAATCAAATTCTCCTCCACTGTTAAAAATAGATGAAATAGAAAATATCGATTGTACTCTGTATAATATTAATGGCAATTTCAATTGTGACTCAGGGACCTTTAATGCCCTCCTTCTCTCACCTCTTTTCTCTGCTATTTAAAAAAAAAAAAGGTCAATTGTTTATATAGTTCCTAAATGTTTTAAATGACCATGTAGTTTTATCCCAAGTTGCAGAGCATTGATAAGCTCCAAATCAGAGCAAAATAAATTTATCCGAATCTACTTGCAGCAACTAGGACAACCAAAACATACAAAAAAAAAAAAAAGAAAAAAAAAAAGAAAAGAAAAGAATGAATTATATAGAAACATCAACTCAGATTATAAACCGAGTGTATAAAAAATAAAATCTCTCAATGATTCTCTCCCCTTGAGAGAAATTTCTCCCTTTCTATTCCTCAGCAAACCTTATTTCTCTCTGCCTCTTAAGCTGAAAACAACTGCAGATGGCAGCAATGGCGGTCACCGATCAAATTTCACACAGGTATATATATATATATATATATATATATATATATATATGTATAGTCTTTACTCTTTTTACTCTTTTACTTGTTTCAGTCATTTGACTGCAGCCATGCTGGAGCACCGCCTTTAGTCGAACAAATCGACCCCGGGACTTATTCTTTGTAAGCCTAGTACTTATTCTATCGGTCTCTTTTGCCGAACCGCTAAGTTACGGGGATGTAAACACACCAGCATCGGTTGTCAAGCGATGGTGGGGGGGACAAACACAGACACACATACATATATATATATATATATATATATACATATATACGACGGGCTTCTTTCAGTTTCTGTCTACCAAATCCACTCACAAGGCTTAGGTAGGCCCGAGGCTATAGTAGAAGACACTTGCCCAAGGTGCCACGCAGTGGGACTGAACCTGGAACCATGTGGTTGGTAAGCAAGCTATTTACCACACAGCCACTTCCTATATATACAGGAATAAATAATATGAATGGTTTAAGGTTTACTAAAGCTGTTTTAGTTGGGTTTTTTATTGATGAATAAATCAATTACATCTTAAAAAGAAAAAAAAAACATGTTTTATTCAGGTGAATTAAAAACTTACAACTTAGCATATAAAATTTGGTTTAATGTCTGCCTTCTATGCTGGCAGGATATATATATATATATATATATATATATATATATATTAGGGTGGTCTGAAAGTGATTGCATTTTTTTCACCACTATGAGATATGAATTAACCAATCACGTCAGAGCCAAGGTTGAATGGGCAGGAACTGTCTAGAAATAGTATCTCATCTCTTCTATCCAGCAGTGTGTTGTTCATAGTTATTTTGGTAAATAACCCCATAGAGGATAAGAACTTTATCTTAGTGTATGAGTTTCAAAAGAAAAGTACCACTACAGAAGCAATGAAAAGCATTTGTGAAGTGTATTTGGATGCAGTGAAAGCTCATATGTGGTTTAAAGGTGGTGATTATGGCATCTCCAACAAGCCTCACTCTGGAAATGACCCACTCTGAATGACAACCTTTTGAATGAGACCATTGCATTGGATCCATGTCAAAGCATCAGAGATTTGGTGCAAAAGTTTAATGTGTCATGTTCAACAATCCATGAACAGCTTAAGCAAATTGGGAAAACATGCAAAGAGGGAATTTGGGTTCCACATAAGTATATGCTTGAGGACCAAGGATAACAAACTGTCATTTCTGCAGTGCATTGTTACAGATGATGAAAAATGGGTTTTGCATCACAACAAAAGTTGAAAAAGATAATAGTTATCATATAATGGGAGGCCAGTGCCAACACCAAAACCAGAAGTCTATCCACAAAAATCCTTGCTCTATGTTTGGTGGAACATGAAAGGTATTGTCCATTAGAGCAACTGGAACATGGAAGGACCATCAATGCAGATTGCCAACTAACTGATTGTGTAAATGAAAACTTACGTTGAAAGTGGTGAGCTTTGGTAAACAGAAAAGGTATTATTCTCTAGTATGACAATGCATGACCCCACTCTTCAAAACAAACCCAAGGAAAAATAAAATCATTAGGATGGGAAGTTCTTCCACATCCTCCCAACTCACCTGACTTAGCACCTACAGATCTCCATTTGTTCTGACTATTAGAACATTTTATAAGAGACAAAACATTCAGAAACAGTGAAGTTGAAAACAGTCTTTCAGACTATTTTTCAGGAAAAGAAATAGGTTTCTTTGAATGTGGCATAAAAAGTTATTTTTTCATTGGGCTGCAGTCATTGAAAATGGTGGTGGTTACTATTCAGATAAAAGTAGTTTATATTCGTTTTTATATCTTTTCTGGTAAAACACAATTACTTTCCGAACACCCTAATATAAATATGGCAATATCCATCTAAAGATTACTTATACGTATAAATGTGTGTGTGTGTGTGTGTGTGTGTATGTGTGTGAGCATGTGCACTTGTAAGTATATATATATATATATATATATATATATATATATATATATATATATATAGATATATATATATGCACATACAATGTTTAAGAAGTTTGCTTCACATCTGAGGGGTCCATGGTTCTAGACCTATGCTTGGCATCTTTAGCAAGTGTTTTTGTTTTCTTTTTTTTTACTATAATCTCAGGTTTTGCAAGTGAAACTGGTTGGACAGAAACTGTGTGGAAACCCACTAAATGGACTGTTCCTGTAATTCAAGGTACTGACTCAATATGAAAATAATATGTGAACGATGTGTAAGGCGATTATTGGAAAGGACAAAACATAATCATGGATAAACCCATGTCATCGGCCAACTTGTACAGAGTCAGTATGATTTCAGCACTTAGCAAAAGTTGATATCACTCGTCTATAAAGCACCCAGATTAAAAAAAAAAAAAAAATGTAGGTAAGTTTCACAACTGAAAACATATGGGACATATAAAAAAAATAAATAAAAGTAAAGTAATATGACTGAAAACAGATAGGATGGTGGGATGAGACTGACATGTAAAGCAAGAACAAACAGGGACAGAGTAAATACAAACACGGTGTCTTTCAATTCAAGACAAGGCAAAGAGCAAAAATATGAGTGTAGAGGGATAAAATAAAAAGACTTGGGTATGCGGGTATTTTGAAAATACCTCATGGAGTAACGACTGTCCTGCATTGTTACGGGCTGCACTTTGGCAAGGTATAGCACTTGTTCTGCCACCCTGCCAGGGATACAGTGAAGTAGCATGGCAGATTGTGTGTGTGTGTGTGTGTGTGTGTGTGTGTGTGTGTGTGTGTGTGTGTGTGTATATATACTATAGCATCGCAGATTGTATGTGTGTGTATATATATATATATATATCTACACACATACAAGATGAAACCACTACGGTTGATATAATTAAATAAAACCTCTAGAGATTGTTTGAAAATATGCCCTTGTAGAAGAATCAGAATGCTCTGCAACTGACAATGAAAGCTTCACTCTTCAAAGAATGGCCAACAGGTAAAAAATTATTCTACTCACCAACTTGTTTTACGTCAAACACATTTCTTTTGATTTTGAAATTTTTTAAAACAAACTTTTGTGTTCAATAAAACTTACCTGCAAAAGAAAGAAAAAGAAAAATTTGGTTAACAGTTTATTTAATTATAGATGATATTTAGAAATAATGAACCATACAAAGGTGCAAATACAATGATGGAACTTTATTTTATCAAGCCCAGAAAGACGAAAGGCAAAGCTAACCTAGGTGGGATTTGAACTTGGATAGCAAAGAGCGAGAAGAAAAATGGTAAAGCATTTAAACCAGCCATATCAGGTCAAACTGATATTCTAAAACTAAACAGTCACATCATTGAAATTCTGAAGCTACAAGATAATGCATGACTAATTCAAATCAAAGTGAATAAATCTGAATGTCAAAGGGTTGAAGTGTGACACTTTAACAATTCTGCTCTATCAATTTTTGAAATCTCAGACATGAGGCTATAGCTGTTAGAAGAGGGAACAGTAGAGCATATTAACTCCAGGATTTTGCTGGTGCTTCTTTTATAGAACCCTGGAAACACAAAGGACAAAGCTGACTTTGATGGAAAATTATCTCAGAATGTCAGGGAATGTAATTAAATACTGCAAGATATTATGTTTGGTGCTCTACTGCTTCTGTCAAATAATAATAGTCATTATCATCATCATCATTTAACATCTGTTTTCCATCCTGGCATGGGTTGGACGGTTTGACCAGAGCTGGCAAGCTGGTGGTAATAACATTCCTTTCTACAAAAGTACAAGGCCTGAAACTTTTGGGGAGGGGACTAGTCGATTATATTGACCCCGTAACCAGTTGAGCATGTCCCTTAGTGGCTGATGATATGTGTATCTCTGTTCACAAGTAGGAGTAGTGGGTGAGCATCATAGCCATGTGCTGAGAGGAATTCTTTGGGGTTTGAATAATTCCCCTCTAGGAACATGTGTGTTTCATTCATCATTCTTAAACAACCCTTATTCAGGGACTTTTGAACAAGATGGCCTACTCAACCTAAGGAAAATTCTGAGCCACATCTGCAAAGTCATAAGCTGTTTATCTCAATAGGAGATCACCATGTTGCACACATTTGATTGCAATGCCCGTGCTGGTAGACCCTATCAGACAAGTAGTCGTGATGGACATATTGGGATTTGTATATTTGTACCCCATTGTCACTTTGAAGGCATGCACTGTTCACTCACTCAATAATAATAATAATAATAATAACACCAGTGGTTTCAAATTTTGGCACAAGGCCAGTAATTTCAAAGGTGGAAGGCAAGTCGATTGCATCAACCCCAGTGCTCAACTGATACTTATTTTCACTAACCCTGAAAGGATGAAAGGCAAAGCCAACCTCAGCAGAATATGAACTTAGAACATAAAGACAGACAAAATGCCACTAAATGTTTTGTTTGGCATGGTAATGATTTTGCCTGCTCGCTGTCCTAAAAATAATTGTCATTATTTCAATTATAATAAGTTTAGGGACTGTGGCAAGAAGTATAAACGATTAAAGATGTTGGATATCAAAGTGAATGTCCTGATTCTTTGGAACTATGAGAAATGACGCAGATACATCAGATTGTGGTTGTGGGATGCAGCTTGACATCTAACAATTTAATACAAGCAGAACAACAATGAAATGATAAATGATCAGAGGGGACAACAATAACAATTTCGTTTATTGCCCCAGGAAGTGATGAATAGAGAATATCGGTGCCAGGACAAATAATGGCGGAATTCTGCTTTTAGCACCCCATATAACCCCTCGTAACTTTTTTTATATTTTGGAATTTTTAGAAAATTTTTATGAATGTGTTCTACACATGGGAATTCATGATTATGCAAAAAAAAAAGAAGAAAAATCTTTGTGTGTGATTGAAGGGTGATTTTAGCTATTGTTTTTAGCACATTTCACGACCACCTTCCTTGTTTCTTCGTTACTGACATGCATTGATGTTTCTCAATATTTTTCTCTTCATAAACACATTTAATGGAATGATGATGTACCCAGGGGTAGTCAATAACTGAGTTTTAAGTAAAGTATTCAGACTCTTCGTATTTTAAACATTGATTTCAAAAAGAAAATTCAAAAAAAGTGTGGAACTTTTAGCATTTACAGGTGATGGTGATAGGGGGGGGGGGGGTTAAAAATAAGTTTCTTTTGCATAATCATGTGAATTCCTGGGTGTAAAACAAAATTTGCAAAAATTTTCTGAAAATTCCAAAAAATAAAAATAGTTACAAGAAGTTATCTGGGGGGCTTAAATCAGAATGCCATCCAAATAGTCTCTAACATTCGCTCATGACTACAAGTACTAGGAAGTGGACGCAGTTGGTTAGGTTGACTCCAGTACTTGACTGTTACTTATTTAATCAACCCTAACTGGATGAAAGGCAAATTCAATACCAGAGGGATTTGAACTCAGAATAAAAAGAACCATAAATAAACATTGCAAGAATTAATAACATTAACGATAATCTCTTTTGTCAATATTGAAACACTGATTTCTTTGGAGTAATAACATTTATTGAGAATGATAATAATAATGATAAAAAAACGGAAAACTAATTTCTTAAATTTTTTATAAAAACAAAGAATACAGAAAAACAATGAGATTAAGTAAATATAATTAAAAGAAGAAAAACCTTATAAATATAAATATTATCACACATCTTAAGTTTATCTTTATGATCATACTTCTTATATTCATCACTATGACCAGAAGAAATTAGATTAGATATGGATAATACTTTCTCAATTCTTCCAAACATTAACTTATGACTAAAATACTATTTTATGTGTGCGTGTGAGTGGGTGTGCATATGTATGTATGTGTGTGTGTGTGTGTGTGTGTGTGTGTGTATGTAAATATATATATATATATATATATATATATATATATATATATACATATACACATATATGTCTATAGACACACACATATACATATATGTGTGTGTAAATCTGAAAATATATATATCTACAGATATATAATACATACTTAACATATAAACAATACACAAAACATTTAATAAATTCACACACACAAAACATATTCAAGCAGAACATGTGTGTGTGTGTGTGTGTGTGTGTGCCTGTGTGAGACTGCACACATGCGCGTATGGTCAGTTCCTTGAAAATGCAGAAATGATTATAGAATATTTCACAATGAAAGAATTAGTGAAATTAACTCCACTTCATTGATAGATCGTTAAGACATCAAAAGTGAAGCATAATTATTAATTATTGTGGAATTAGCACGAAAGAAAACATTTCAGTCGTACTGGCGTATGTTCTATGAAAGAGTGAGCATACATAAATATATATCTAATAATACACACACATACTTGCGTATGTGTGTGTTCACATGCATGTGCATGTATGTATGTATATATATATATATATATATATGAGTAGAAGCATATATATTTAAAAGTGTACATATCCATGTATGTGTGTGTGTGTGTGTGTGTAACCCATGATTTGTTTCGGCTTGTTCCCACTTTAGATCTTTTATTGAATTATTTGAGCTGATTTTGATCTGGTTTACATGATAGATGAGAACAGTTCGATCGCAACACAAACCACAACACTACCACAAACCCCATCACCACCACCCACTAAATAATAATAGAAAATAGAAACAAAAGGGAAAGTAAAAAAATAAAAAGTAAAAAGGAAAAAATATAATGATGAAAGAAATAAGAAAATGTAAAATAAAATGTGTGATTGTAAGAGGAGAGAGAGAGAGAGGAGATATCATCATTATTGTGTTAAAAGTACATTTGTCTTTCCTAATCAGATCATTATAGGGTCCATGGCTACTATGCTGGGCAGCAATATGAAACAGCACACCAATAGCTCGAGTACCAGCCTGGTTGCAGAGATAACCTCTCTATATTAGAGACCTTTCCATATAGACATATAAAAGAATATTTATATATATAGACACACTAACATTCATATTGTTATGCACACACGCATAGAGATATATGCAAATATACACACACACACACATACATATGCAGTATTTGCAGTCAGTGCATCTGCACATTTGTATGATTTGTTTTATGTATGTATTCTCATGCATATAAGTTGCATGTCTAGAAATGCACACATATACTTAAATGATAAACTTCTGGAAAGATCTAAGTAAAATCATAACCAGAGTGGAATAAATACTTGAGTTGATAAGACAAATGAAACAAAAAGAAAAGCTGTTGGTGGCAATGTCCCAGCATGGCCACAGCCCAATTACTGAAACCAGTAAGAAATAAAAAAAATAACACATTGTTTACACTCACACACATAACAATAGTGACAAATATTTGTACATGGGTGTACTCAATAATGGGTTTCTAATTCTTTAATCAACTCAAATACCTACTCATACAGTTAGCATGTAACTGGCTGAGTATTCCTCGGACCCTTGTACTCTTAGTATATTTCTCTGAAAAGAAATGGCATGACACAGCATGTGACAAAACAGAACTTTCAAATTACAGGCATGGACCATTATGTACTGAATCTCATTGAGAAGATCCATTCTCTACAGCAGAAGTATGTCAAGAAAACCTGTCCTCCACAGCAGAAATGTTAAGGCTGCTCCCCCTGGTAGTGAGGATTGGCCTTCAAGAGTCCTGCACTGGTGCCATGTAAAAAGCATGTGTGCTGCCACTACATAGACTGGAACCTGGTGCAACTCTTCTACTTGCTAGCTCTGGTCAAACCATCCAACCCATGCCAGCATGGAAAATGGACATTAAATGATGATGATGGTGATGATGATGAAGGTTTTGGTTGGCTTGAGGCTATGGTAAAAGTCTCTTACTCTCCCAAGATGCAATACATCATGGGATTGAATATGGAACCTGATGGTTGCAAAGCAAACTTCTTAACTATATCACCATGCCTGTACTCAAACATACATATGTACACACACACACACGCACACACATACATGTGTGTGTGTGTGATATGATGTCAAAGGAAGAGGTGTTGCCATGGTAAAAGCAATTGCAGACAAATCAAACATTCTTTCTATAATAATAATAATAATAATAATAATAATAATAGATAAAACAACAACCACCAAACAGTAAGTAATTTCTGGAAATAATATTCCTATTTTGAGTCGTCTATTTTTGCTAAGTGACTGAAACCTCACACACATATACACTTATGCATGTCTGTGTGTGCATACAATGTGAATGTATGTATTACATTCATACAAGCACACGCGTGCGTGCACTCCCCCCCCCCCCCACCACCACACACAGAGTGTTCAGAAAAAGATGTGCTGCTTTATTCCAATGTTGAGTTCATTGCTATTTTTAATTTCAGCAAATTGTTTTCAAGTTTATATAAACCTACTTATAAATATATCTGCACTTGTATGTGTGTAAATATGT
This sequence comes from Octopus bimaculoides, assembly GCF_046866305.1. Classification (NCBI taxonomy): domain Eukaryota; kingdom Metazoa; phylum Mollusca; class Cephalopoda; order Octopoda; family Octopodidae; genus Octopus; species Octopus bimaculoides. The sequence goes on from NC_142952.1 coordinate 22,307,589, forward strand.
GTGTCTATATATGTAGATATATGTGCATGGATACCTTTATTCTTTTACTTGTTTCAGTCATTAGACTGCAGTCATGCTGGGACACTACCTTGAAGAGTTTTATCAGGTCTCTTTTGCTGAACCACTAGGTTACGGAGATGTAACAAACCCACACCAGTTGCAAGTGGTGGTGGGAGACAAACACAGACACACACACACACATATATATATACACGACAGGCTTCTTTCACTTTCTGTCTACCAAATCTACTCAAGGCTTTGGTCAGCCTGAGGCTATAGTAGAAGACACTTGCTCAAGGTGCCATGCAGCGGAACTGAACTAGGAACCAGGAGATTGGGAAGCAAGCTTCTTACACACAGCCTTGCCTGTACCGATAACTTAAGTGTGGCTGGATAAAGTAGTATGTATATTCTGTTATTCTTTTACTGATTTCAGTCACTGGGCTGTGGTCATGCTGGGGCCACTTCTTTAAGAGATTTTATTTAATTATATTGGCCCAAGTACTTAGTCTGATACTTATTCTATCTCTTTATATTTCTAAAACGGCCAAGTTTGCTGAAGTTATAACCTGTTAGAGATTTTACTCTCATTTTATCAATTTATATACCACAAGGTATTAACTAATGCTAATTTACACTAATACACAGAAATATACATGCATATATATGGGTAGTCAAATCATCCAACCCATGCTAGCATGGAAAGCGGACGTTAAATGATTATATATATATATATATATATATATATATATATATATATATATATATATATATATGTATATATATATATATATATATATATATATATATATATCCGTAAAAATATGTGACACTTATTCGGTGGCACTCAGGCTGTTGGAGCCTGTACAGTAGACCAGCTGCCATCAAACTATCCAACCCATGCCCTTATGGAAAACAGAGTTAAGATAGAAATTATTTGGCAAATAAAGCAGACCTTATGATACAAACTATTCAAATTGATTGTACATCTTTCATTGTCTTGGTGTCTGTTGTTGCCTCATATACATCTAACATTATCATACAAACACAGTTGCCAGTAACTGTAAAATGTCAGACTAAGACAATAAAACATCAATTACCAAACAACTTTAATCAAAGCTGTAAGACAAGTGAAAGAGAGAGAAAAAAAGACAAGGTTATCGTGGAAAAGACCTCACCCAGGATTGTCTACAACTTTAAGATAATAATAAAAACTGGACCAATGAGGACTAGCTTGAAGTCACGCCTACTGATGAAACATCCATTAAGCAATTTATATCTAATGCCCCTTTCATTCGGAGTTCATCAAATTCAAGGTCTAATCCACTAGCAAGATTAATGCCTGCCTATAAAGGGAAAAAACTGGTATTTAGTACAATCATTTAGCATTCAGATTTCTTTGTCAAATGCAATGCTTATTTATTCACCTTGTTTTGAATTAATCACACTTTATCCTGTAGCTTTAAGATTTCAGTGGTGCATTTGTATATTTTTAGAATGATATTGTAGGGTAGGTGTGAGAGATTAAATCTGGTCGGTCTTAACATAATACAGGTAGAATATTTGGGCTGGATATGGCCAGATTAAATGCTAAAAGGTTAAAACCTAAGTAGATATTCTGAAGAAGAAGTTACCAAGTAACACAGTCATTCTTAATTGCCTTCTATTCCAGTAAGATATTGCACTCTACCTGAAAATGGTATGAAAGATTGGCTTATAATTCACAACATTATTAAGTAAAGGGGAAGGATAATCTAAAATGCTATAGAAGTGTCAGTGAATCATATATAAAAAGAGGATAGCATAGCTTTGGACAAAGGAGATAATCCAGGTTAATGCAAAAATTTAGTTGGAAACATCTAGAGTACTGGAAGCAAAGGGTTAGCACAGCAAGTAATGAGCAATATAACATCGCTATTTGTAATTTTGTAAACCATTGAAGTTTTCTGCTTATTTCTACTTCTTTTATTATAGCATAAACCTTATTTTAGAATAAAATAAGGAATTAGACTTTTTACTAGGATTCTCTGTGTGAGTGTGTTTGTATGTATGTACGTATGTTGCAGCCTTGATTTAAGGACTGTCAAGTCCTCATTAAAGGCCTGTGATATGCAGGAGACTGACTGGGAGAGCAATACCTGTCATCGCCACAGATAGAGGAAGCAGGTTAAGGAGGGGGTCAACACCTTTGAAAAAGCACATATTCATGAAGAATTTAAGCATGCTGCTCGAAAGTGCACTGCTAGCATAGTGAATGGGGAAAGTTTGCTCTTTAGCCACCAACGGAGCTGCAAATGCAAAATATAAGTTGGTCCTAGAGCGCACAATATTCCTAAAGGTCAGCAATGGTCTTCCTCAGTCATGAGTGGACGGCCATCATGTACATATATATGTATGTACGTACATATGTATGCATGTATGTATGTATGTATAATCATTTTAATGTCTACTTTTCCATGCTTGCATGGATCAAGTGGAATTCGTTGAAGCAGATTTTCTATGGCTGGATCCCTTCCTGTTGCCAACCTTTTTCCAAGCAAGGTAATATTTCCCCTTGACAGGAAATGAACACCTTTACTTACATGGCAGTGATGCTCACCTACAACAACAGCAAAGACAAAGTGATGCACAGACACAACAGACTTCTTTTTAGTTTCTATCAACCAGATCTACAGACAAAGATTTGGGTTGGCCTAGGGCTCTAGCAGAAAAAACTTAACCAATTTTACACAATATAACTAATATCAAAAACCTATGTCCACCCTTTCTTAAAGAGTTGTAGAACAGGGGTTGTCAACCGTTTATTATCTATGAACCCCTTTGGTTACTATTTTATTCTAGTGGACTCCCATAGCCATTTGGTGTTTAAAAACTAGTTTTATAGATAGTTCTTTCAAAATTCCTATTTTGTTCATCGCTTATTAACTTGTGAAGGTTGAACTACGTAAAATGTTAGAGAAAGAAACCTAGCTGTTTCTTGTAATAAATACCAATACATACATCTAAAGCAAATTCTTTTTTGGTGGGGGGCTTAAAATACTTTTGTGGATCCTCGAAAAATCTTATATAGACCTTGGTTAACCCTTTATTATTTAGATTACTTTGTCAAAAGTGAAGTTTATTTATTCACATTTTTAAAAATTAATCATGTATTATCTTGTGGCTTTGAGAATTTGAGGTTGTGATTATTTATTTTTAGATTACCATTGTAACATGTGAGAAGTCAGATCTGGCTGATTGGGCCAGATATAGTTGGTTTGAATGCTAAAGGGTTAAATTTTTCTATGGCTATGGGCTTGGGCTAGCTGCAGCCCGTATTCAGGACATTTACTGTCCTTGATTTCACAGATGACATCGCACTCATCTCATATACAAACACAGATGCTTAAACTTTCCTTACAAACCTGAAGTCAACTGCCACTGAAGTTGATCTCTCAATGAATTGTTCAAAGACAAAGACCATAATCATTGGTGAAACTGCTGGTGTGGATGATCTTACATTTTCACTGGGGTCCATTGAGTCAGTTGTTCATTTTGTGACTTGGGTCCTCATATTCCCTCTTTCAGCACAAATGTTAACATTCATAAAGTGATAACATGGTCAGCATCCGACAAGCCATGGAAAATTTGGAAAATGCAACAGTCATGTGACCTAAAACGACACCTGTTTTGTGCCACAGTAGATTCTGTTCTCCTCTATGGTTTTGAACGCTGGTGTTTCACAGTGGACTAACAGCAATCATTAGACAGTAAATACACTCAACTTCTGTGCAAGACCTTTAACATCTCTTATGCCAACCATATATCAAACAAGTGACTATAAGGATCTATACTGCCTGTCATCCTGATAATTAAACAAAGACAGCTACAATTCACAGGTCATCTTGGTTGGTGTTTGTCAGATGATGTCAGAGATGAAAGGGGTGATAAATGACATTTGCTCCATTAATTTTACATCAAGATGAGAGCTTTGGGGCAAATTGGCCAACAGTTGGAATTCAACTTGGGACTGAAACAATAGAATGATTGCATTACAGAATTAATTCTCATCCATCCTTAACCTCTGATCAAACACCACTAGGTGTTTATTATAGATGTATCATAGTCATGCTATTTAGCCGTCTTTAGCCCTCCACAGGAGCTAGCTTAACAGTACGCATGGATTGCTGCTTTTAAGCTAGTATGTAATATGTATGTATGTATGTGTGTATATATATATATATATATATATATATACACACATACATAAGTTTCGGCCAGTACTGGCTCAGGCCATGCCTAACTTAATAGCACCACCAGAGTGTGTGTGTATATATGTGTGTATGTACGTGTGTGCATGTATATACATACACACATAGACATGCATACATATATGTACATACATTCATATATAAATATAGGCACATTCACGTGTGTATGTGCATGTATATGTATACATACATACATATACACATAGGCACATATAATATACAATTAGATGTAATGTTCATATAATATACACACAAATACATATACATTATATAATATGTGTGTGTGTACAGAAGGAAATATGGTTACTGGTAATAAAATCACAATAAGATTCCAGTTGTAGTAAACATTAGCCCTAACAGTTGAACTCTTGCTTTTAGCATTACTGTTGAATTCCAAGTTGGCTTTGATTGCCCAAGCCTGGAATCAAAAGCATTCCAACCATGACCATCTCATATTGTTTCCTCTTGACACAGGAAATTTGGCTACTATTTCTGGCAGGATAATGAACCACATAAAACAATACCTTTACAAGTTTACCATTCTGACTGTCCCCCACTGCCATCACCACTCACATATGTAAGACATATTTAGTCAGCTAACTGCAGTCAACCCATGCAAGCATGGAAAGATTTTGAAATGATGATGACACACGGGAGAGTGTGTGTGTGTGTGTGTGAGAGAGAGAGAGAGAGAGAGAGAGAGAGAGAGAGAGAGAGAGAGAGAGAGAGAGAAGAGAGAGAGAGAGAGAGAGAGAGAGAGAGAGAGAGAGAGAGAGAGAGAGAGAGAGAGAGAGAAAGAGAGGAATATATATAAGCACAAGAACATATTACACAGCCACATATTCATGTAGCCATCTTTCAGACAATGCCATAGGGAATATTACCCTAACAGGCCTGTTCCGGAACACATTGAATGAGGAGAATTTATTTAGATAAAGTGGTGTGGGTAGTTTAACATATAACACTGACCCTGGTCAGGACACTAAACCATAGTGGGAAATATCTGGTAAGCTACTCCCATGTCATGTGACCAATGCCCCAAATTCTGGTTTCAATTTTGGCCTTCAAGTTTTAAACTGTTAATACTCTTTGGAAAAAGGCATTAAAAATAAATAAAAAAAGAAACCAAAAGCATAAACATGACTGCATGGTAAGAAGTTTAGTTCACAAC